>NW_024746541.1:5529015-5569015 GCF_018991925.1 Homarus americanus | reverse complement strand
TGTATTTGCTGGTATCAGTATTAACGTGTTGTGTGTTGTGAGTGCTACCAACAGTTAGTAAGGGGACCATATGTAAGTTGGTCACGTATGCAATGAAATGTGTCACCAGTAATGTGGGTGAAGTACAAGTACCCACTGGGATTGGCAGTTAAGAGAAGCCAAGGAGTTGTCATGTGACTACTGTAATGTAACGTAGCACCAGTAAGGTTGTGTGTAGTAAGAGTATAGTATCTGAGTAATTTGCAGTTGAGTAAAGCCGAGGAGTTGCACCTTGGAGTTATATGTTAATGATATCTTTTTCCCTACTTTGATTTCCTATTAATAAACCATTTCTTAGAGTATATCAGGGGTATTCATTTTTCACACAGTAGTTCACCTTTATTTCCATCCAAGTGACCCTGATATCAGAATTACAATACCCACGTGCCTAGACCCTCGACATGCTACCAAAGAACTGAGGTTATGTAGTACCCATTGAACTGAAGTAAGTAGAAAGAACAATTGAAAGAACTAGAACAGTTGAAGTATGGGTAAGATAAGGGTGGCAGTGTGAGTAGAGTAACCACAGCCCTTACAATAATGGTGCTTTAAGGTGCTGTGAGAGAGTTTATGTGTGCTCTTGTACATATACACCCAGTCATGGTGTAAGTGGAAACTGTACCTAATGCAACAGTACAAAATAAGTTAAACGAGGGAGTTGACCCCTGTAGTTGAGTTCCTAGAATTGTTCAAGAAATCTATCTTCATTTTAATAAACTATTTTTTTTTACTTTTAATAAACCATTTTTTTTTTACTTTTACTAAACCATTTTTTTTTAAATTTTAATACACCATTTTATGCTTTTAATAAACCATTTGATTTGTATGTTAGGAGTATTATTTACCTGTATAAGGGCGGGGGTTTTCTTCTTCTTATCCCTTATATTCTTATTTCATATTTCTTTCTTTGTCTTATTTCCTTCATTTGTTCTGTTTAATTATTTCATTTCATGGTTACTTCATAACCTCTGACCTTTGGTAGCATGGCGAGGGTAAGGGCACATGGGTTCTGTAATTCTGGTATCAAGTCATTGGACAAGAATAAAGGTGGATACTGAGGGAAAATGATACCCCTAATATACTCTGAGAAATGGCTTTATTAACATGAAATTAAATTAGGTAAAAGATGTCCTTAACATACAACTACAAGGTTCAACTCCTTGGCTTTACTCATCTGCAATTTCAATTAGATACTCTTGCTTCTTACAATATTACTGGTGGTACATTTCATTACATACAGCTACAAGGATCAACTCCATGGCTTTACTCATCGACAAGTCCAAGTAGGTAGTAGGTATTAGGCAGCTACCAAACAGGGAGGTACTACCGCCTGGGAAGATATTGGAAGCATAATGTATTGTCTATGGTAGATCTTGCTGCCACATGGCATCACGAAAATTGTGACCAAGTCCCAGGTTGCTGATCTGACTTCCTGTCTCATTTACACACAATTGCAGGGTCTGAATTGTTTCTCTTACTATTGACAACATAACAAACATATATTGTTCCTCACTTTTTTTTCATTTTGTATTTCTTTGTGATTCTTTATTATCATTATTATTATTATTATTATTATTATTATTATTATTATTATTATTATTACTATTATTATTATTATTATTATTATTAATATTATTAATTATTAATTATTAATTATTAATTATTAATTATTATTATTATTATTATTATTATTATTATTATTATTATTATTATTATTATTATTATTATTATTATTATTATTATTATTATTATTATTATTATTACATTTTCGCCCCCCAGGCCCCGTTGTGGGTCAGTGACCTGTGCCTGGGTGGGCTAATTCCCATAAAAAAAAAAAAAAAAGTAGATACTCTTGCTTCTTACAACATTATTGATGGTACATTTCATTAGACTACACCACATGACAAACTTACATATGGTACCTTCACTGGAACTGTTGGTAGTGCATATGGAGGATGCACTCACAACACATAACACGTGATTATTGATATTAACAATTTTTATGGGTTCACTACCCAACATGGGAAAATTATATTCCAGTTAATTATCTCCAAACATGTATAACAAATACTGTGGACAATATAACTTCAAGGAGTGTCCCAGGGTATAACACTGGCGTCTCAACAAATGAAGATCTCTGTTATGGTCGATTGTAGTCTGACACATGGCGAGAGTCTGGGGTCTAGTTCCCAGGATGCGGACTTGAGCAGTTTAATCCTGCCGAATCAAGGACATCGTCCAATACAAGCTAACGGTTAGATATCCACCGACCCCGGGCAGCCGGTGGGGTGTTCAACTAACTCACACACTGGACCTAGGATAATTTGGGGAACGTTAAGGAAGGGATGATGATGACTCAATCACAAACAATCTTTCGTCTAGCAATGACAGACGACATTTACGTTATAGTAATTCTTACACTGGGTAAATGACAATTTCACAGTTACAACATGAACACTGATATTCACAAAATTGACTTAGTCAAACTGAATGACTATATCAGAGGGGAACACTCTTTCACATACCTGGGATAATTTGGAGATCGCCAAGGAAGGGACGATCTCTCCTGCTCTCAAGCTTATATTCGGCTAGATGGCAACTCAATCCATGCCAGAGATGGCTACTCACGCAATAACAGAAATTACATTCAAGTCAACTGCTACACATTCAAAGATGACCCTCAGTTGACACAGGTCTGGCGAATTTCTTAAGTTGGTTTACATAAACTAACTAGAGATTGAGCTTGCCAGGAAAAAGTGGAATATACACGTTGGCAACTGTTAGTTCCCCAAATGGGCGGGACTTATGGACAAGGAGCCTTTGTGTATATACGTTGAGATCTTGGAGATGGAGTTTGACATGTTCTTCTCAAGAGAGTAATGACTTTCTTAAATAGACAACTGACAATAACTAAACTACAACCATCAGATTCCCTGATGTTTGGGCAACAAAATAATATAACTTCAGTAGAGATCGGGTGTACTGCGCACCTCATTGTCATTCCTAAAAACCCGTTTTAATTCATATTACGCTACATAATATTCAAATCCACCGCGCTTGTAGAATCTCAGGAGCGTGTTTATCCTCGCGATCCCTCCCAGTAAGCCCCGCCTTTGTGAAGACAGTTATCAATACGTGTTTATTCCACTTTCTCCTGGGAAGCTCAATCTTGAATTAGTCTGTGTAAATCAACCCAAGTAATTCGCCAGACCTTTGTCAACTGAGGGTCATCTTTGAATGAGTAACAGTTAGTTTGTTTGTAATTATTGTCATTGCGTGAGTAGCGATCACTGGCAACTCAGGGGTATATAAACTCAAGCATCAAGGGAGAGCGTCCCCGGACGCTGATTCCCGTTTGTCTCCAGGTATGTTCTGTGTTTCCTAGCCATTCAGTTAATTCAGTCAATTGTAGTGATTATCAGTGTTCACCAGTGTTCATGATTTAACAGTTGAATTGTCATTCACCCAGTGTAGAAGTTATATAACGTAAATACGTCTGTCGTCTAGACAAGAGAGTTTGTTGGTGGTGTCATGTTTCTCGTCCCCGGACGCTGATTCCCGTTTGTCTCCAGATCGAGGGTGGGCTTAATTGAAACCCACCGGTCGCTCGGAGCCGGTGGATACCCAGCAGTGGTCAATATAGGATTGATGGCGCTGATTCGGCATGATTAATCGGCTCTACTCTACCTCGTGGGCCGAGGACCCCAAACCCATCTCGGGTCGGAGTGTAACCGACCACAACAGCAGTTGTTAGAGGCGCCAGTGCTATACCCTGGGACAGGCCTTGGAATTAGGGTCCACAGTGTAATTGTATGTGTTTTTTTAACCAGTGTGTTTTATAAGAAATAAATCAATGAAGACATGTTATTGTTTCACCCTTCTTTACCCTTATCGATCTGATCAATGGAAAACCTAACCCAATGCCTAGTCCACTCTGCCCGCTACCTAACGAGCTACATGCTGTCCAGAGGGGGTCTGGTGGCAGCGGTGGGATGGTTTTTATTCATTGATCAAATCCGAGGGAATTGAAGCTGTGATTTAAGTTGCAGAAAAAGAACAATAATGGAGAAGTAAGGTAAGGGTGGGGTATGTGTTGGAAAAAAAAACGCCCCCTTACACAGGTGGCACGGAGGCGATGTAATTTACATGATATCAGATCAGGAGGAATAAATGTGATACTGTGGGTAATTTTTGTGTTTAAATGTGAGCTGTAATAACCATTTCTCCGTGCATCTACCTAACCATGTCACTGTGGCTAATGAATATTTCAGAGTGCTAATAATCTTGTAATGGAAATTTTTTCCAGTGTACAGTATAGTGTAATTCTGTGCAAAAATTTTTTTGAGGTTACGGAGATGTTGAAAACAGTTCACGGCAAATACTTTATTTGGAGTTAGGTTAGAACATGGGCCTCGAGAAAATTAGAAATCTGCTTTAAAGTAAAGTGCACAGTAAAATGGATTGAAAAGTGTCTGAAAATGTCTGAAAACAGAGGTTAGCTACCTAATTTTTTTTGCAGTCTTTTGTGAAATCTCAGAAAAGTGTTGGTTGTATGCCAAGGTAAATTTTTTTGGGTGCCTTTCTGCACTGGTACCATAGCAATTGTTGTGATCACCTGAGTTAATACTTGGTTATTTACAGACAATGAGGGACATTGATCATGTGCCGGGTTACGAGTGTCGTGGACAGTGTCGATTTCTGAGTGTACCGGAAGGCCATAATTATATTAAGGTTATGTAACAGTGTTATTTGTAATTGACATAATATGGGTGTAGTTGTTTTAATTTTAATTGGAAGTGTTTTAGTTATAAGTTGTGGTCAGAATTGGGCAAGTGAATTTATTTGTATAACCTGTGTTGTGTTAGGCACCTGAGTATTTTGTATTTTTTGTATTGTTTCTATTAGTATGATTTTAGTGCAAAGGGCATTAGTTCTAGCAGTGTAGACTGACTGGCATGGTCAGTAAGTGTGTTTTATGTTTAGATGAGAGCTAACACATGTATAATTTCAGCAATTGCTTTGAGGGGTTTAGGACTCTGTGGTGATATGGACATCTGTGAAAGAATGCAATCTTTGAAAATTTATTGTAGAAAATACATGTAAGGACTCCCAAGTGTGAGTACAACAGAGTACATTGTGAAGTGATAAGTGTTAAAATCATGGCAATTGAAAAGTCATTCAATACTTGTTGAGTACCGAAGGGACAGTCTCGTAAAGTATTACCATATTACCACTGATTTTTTTTTTGTGAGCGTGACTCAGTTATGTGTCTCAGAATTTTTTTTGGGTTGTTGACTTCGTCAGTCGTACTGAAGTCACCCCAACATTATAAATCCCAGTTCTTATGAACTGAAGTCCGGAAATCCAGTTGCTGCCTATGTTGTCGAAAGGAAAAATCTCAGTTATGTGTGTCAGAATTTTTTTTTGGGTTGTTGACTTCGTCAGTCGTACTGAAGTCACCCTAACATTATAAATCCCAGTTCTTATGAACTGAAGTCCGGAAATCCAGTTGCTGCCTATGTTGTCGAAAGGAAAAATCTCAGTTATGTGTGTCAGAATTTTTTTTTTGGGTTGTTGACTTCGTCAGTCATACTGAAGTCACCCCAACATTATAAATCCCAGTTCTTATGAACTGAAGTCCGGAAATCCAGTTGCTGCCTATGTTGTCGAAAGGAAAAATCTCAGTTATGTGTGTCAGAATTTTTTTGGGTTGGTTCGTCAGTCGTACTGAAGTCACCCTAACATTATAAATCCCAGTTCTTATGAACTGAAGTCCGGAAATCCAGTTGCTGCCTATGTTGTCGAAAGGAAAAATCTCAGTTATGTGTGTCAGAATTTTTTTTTGGGTTGTTGACTTCGTCAGTCGTACTGAAGTCACCCTAACATTATAAATCCCAGTTCTTATGAACTGAAGTCCGGAAATCCAGTTGCTGCCTATGTTGTCGAAAGGAAAAATCTCAGTTATGTGTGTCAGAATTTTTTTTTGGGTTGTTGACTTCGTCAGTCGTACTGAAGTCACCCTAACATTATAAATCCCAGTTCTTATGAACTGAAGTCCGGAGATCCAGTTGCTGCCTATGTTGTTGAAAGAAAAAAATCTCAGTTTATGTGTGTAGGAAGTTTTTTTGCGGGGGGTTGTTGACTCACTCCGGGTGAGGGAGTCACCCCGACTTTCAAATACCAGTTCTTCTGAACTGTGAGATAGGAAATACGTGTCTTGTGTTATGAACCCCAATGTGTATGTCTAGAACCATGGTTTTGTGTTGAAAAGGTGAATTATTATTGAAATGAAGTAGTAATCTGAGGAAGTGTCTGATGTAACTAATTTCCCATTCATAGACAAGAATTTAAATTCCTGAGTATATGTAATTTCATGCAGAGTACTTTGTTGTATCTGTAATGTCAGAGTCACTGTTTATGTGTTAGTGCAAAAAATATTGTTGAGGTATTATGCTGATGAACTGTTAGGGGAATGTTCCCCATACTATATTGTACGGAAATAAGAATTGATAAGTTGTTGCAGGTATAGGTAGCGGAGACTCGAGTATGAAACGTTTGTCTCCTTAAGTTTTGTTTTATGTATTAAGGTACTGTAATCACGAACTGTTAAGATATGTCGAATGTATGTGCACTACCGCGTTAGTGCTTTTGCCTATTATTCCGCATAATATGAATCTTTGGAAGGGGAAGGCTATGTACTGCGCACCTCATTGTCATTCCTAAAAACCCGTTTTAATTCATATTACGCTACATAATATTCAAATCCACCGCGCTTGTAGAATCTCAGGAGCGTGTTTATCCTCGCGATCTCTCCCAGTAAGCCCCGCCTTTGTGAAGACAGTTATCAATACGTGTTTATTCCACTTTCTCCTGGGAAGCCCAATCTTGAATTAGTCTGTGTAAATCAACCCAAGTAATTCGCCAGACCTTTGTCAACTGAGGGTCATCTTTGAATGAGTAACAGTTAGTTTGTTTGTAATTATTGTCATTGCGTGAGTAGCGATCACTGGCAACTCAGGGGTATATAAACTCAAGCATCAAGGGAGAGCGTCCCCGGACGCTGATTCCCGTTTGTCTCCAGGTATGTTCTGTGTTTCCTAGCCATTCAGTTAATTCAGTCAATTCTAGTGATTATCAGTGTTCACCAGTGTTCATGATTTAACAGTTGAATTGTCATTCACCCAGTGTAGAAGTTATATAACGTAAATACGTCTGTCGTCTAGACAAGAGAGTTTGTTGGTGGTGTCATGTTTCTCGTCCCCGGACGCTGATTCCCGTTTGTCTCCAGATCGAGGGTGGGCTTAATTGAAACCCAGAGGTCGCTCGGAGCCGGTGGATACCCAGCAGTGGTCAATATAGGATTGATGGCGCTGATTCGGCATGATTAATCGGCTCTACTCTACCTCGTGGGCCGAGGACCCCAAACCCATCTCGGGTCGGAGTGTAACCGACCACAACAGCAGTTGTTTGAGGCGCCAGTGCTATACCCTGGGACAGGCCTTGGAATTAGGGTCCACAGTGTAATTGTATGTGTTTTTTTTACCAGTGTGTTTTATAAGTAAAAGATCAATGAAGACATGTTATTGTTTCACCCTTCTTTACCCTTATCGATCTGATCAATGGAAAACCTAACCCAATGCCTAGTCCACTCTGCCCGCTACCTAACGAGCTACATGCTTTCCAGAGGGGGTCTGGTGGCAGCGACCCTTAGAAATTAAGACTAGAGTTAAGTTATCCCCTTAGATTTAGTGACCCCAGATCTGGCAGTATACGGGAATTCAAGGAGTCAGAGAAAATGGCCGGCACCTAAAGAGAGGGAAAACGCGTTTCTTCCTAGGGATAACTCACCAGTTACCCATATGTTTTGCAGGCGTGGAGTATAATATGAATCATCAGGTTTCAAACAGACCCGCAGTCATTGTGACCATGACACCTGTAGTATTCCACCATTATTCCTTCCTATTGCTTGATACCATAATTACATGTACCCAAGTGTCATAACCCTCGAGCCACGCTACCACATGTCAGAGGTTATGCAGTGACTTGAAATGAGCTAACTATAAAAGAACTACGGGGTTAAATAAACACTCAATAAAAGCAAATGTTAGTAAGACTTCACGCTCTTATAACTAAAATAAAAAAAAGCATTCATGCATAATTTGCTGAGTAAAATAACTAATACTGTATTTAGTATGAGCAAAAGCAAAATGCAGCCATGCATAACAGAGCTGCATGGGATTAGGTCAGTAATATTGGATGTCCGAAGCATAAATTTCACCTTTATATGATGAAACATTTATCATTACCTGGTGTCGATTTCTCACAGATGGACTACGAAGTGGTATGTGTACTGCAGTTGTAATGACCACGGTCTTACACGTCAGTTAGCGCCAAAATCAAATGATTCATATTACGCTCAATAGCCCACAAAACATGTAACTCGGCTTTCGTTTGAGTCCTCCATCTGAGGAGACCGTTTTCTCATCACTTCAAGACACCTCAGTCCTCCGTTATCCCATTTTCTCTGACTTACTGAAACCAACCTCTCTATAAAATGAATTTGAGTGTGAGAGAGAACACCCTTGTTTTGAGTCAACTTAGATATGTCTGTTTACAGTTGGAACATTCAAGATCCATTGTGAGTGGGGTAGAACGCTTCAACTGTCCTTATCGGTAGTAGAACGTGTCAAGTAAGTGAGTGTCGAGTTTGCCAGCTAGAGTGGCGTATTTTATGTCGTCCGTGGGGGTATCCATGAGTTTCTGATCGCGCCTGAAGTTATATCATTTTGTCGCCCCGACATCAGAGAATCTGATGTGTATAGTTTAGTTAGTGTCAGTTATCTATTTAAGAAAGTCATTAACCTCCTGAACTATTCTGTCAACTGGTATAATCTCCAAGATCTAGCGCCTCCCCGTGAATAGCGCCTTGTTCGCCTCAAGCCTGAGCTTGCAGAATTAATGTTATCAACGTGTATATTCCACCTTTTCCTGGCACGCTCAACCTCTGATTAGATTATATGAATAGACATAGGAAATTACCCTGATCAAGAACACCGGAGTTCATAACTAAGTATACAGTGATCCAAAATGATAGAGAAGTTATGTTGTTGGTAAGATCGACCCTTCTGGTATGAATAAGGAGGCCCAAGCTGCCCCGCAGGTGCACGTATATACCTCTACACGAGGGAGAATCACGCATTCGTGACTTCCTCAACGTCTCTCCAGGTATGTTAACGTGTGTTCCCGCCGCCTATTAATTCAGTTTAACTTAGTCAATTTTGGTGAATATCAGTGTTCATGTGTTAACATAGTGAATTCTGTGCCAATTAAGTCGAGTAACGTAGAGATTTAGATATCGTCTGAACCGTTGCCAGGCGTATGTTTTGTATAGTTGAAGTTAGACCTTTACGCATTCGTGACTCTTCCTCAACGTCTCCAGTGTGTTGAGCTGAATACTCATCGGCTAACGTGGGGCGGTAACCGGGTTGGACGATGCCGTTGATTCGACAGGACTGAACTGGGAAGTCCGTTTCCTGCAAATCAGGCGCCCACTCCCTGAGCGTGTGTCGGTCTACAACCGACCCTAACAGCGATCTTCATTTGTTGTAGAGACCAGCGTTACCCTGGGGCACTCCTCACAGTTACATAGGCCTAAGTATTATGGTATCTTGTTTGGGGGATAACTAGCAGAAATATAGTATCCCAGGTTAAGTATTGAACCACTGAATGAGAGTTAAAAGTGCCATGTCGATCCTTGTGAATTAACAGGAGGTATTGTATGTTGGGATAATTGTGGAGTTGTTCATTGTGCTATGTATTCATTGGTAGTGACCATGAAATGATAATCTGAGAGTATAATGATATAACCAAGAAGTGAAGAGTTAATTTGCTACTTGGTAAGGTAAGACCTGAGGGTCCAGTGATATCTGGTGTATACCCAGTACTGAATATCATTTGGCAGAGTGACAATACCACAATTGTCGATTGAAGTAATAAGTATTTGGAGGTATTTAATGAGGTAATAAGTTCTTGAAGTGTTTGATGACTTAAGAAATAAATTGCAGTTCTGCTTTGTCTGAGTGAATCTAAGATGCATCTTATCCAATCACTGTGTTAATAAATATTGAATTAGTAATCTACGTCTACGAGTATCACCACTCTATCCTTTCCCACATTGGTTCTCAGAAAATAACTAACTCACGTGCCTAGAAACTCGCTACCTAACAGTTAACTAAGAGATGTTATATTCTAGAAAAATCCTGGGTGGTGGCAGTTCTACCGTTGTAAGTATAATAAGTGTGGTAATAAGAAAGACATGGTTTCCCAGGTTAATCCATGGTTTAGAATATAACTAGAACAAAATATATGTTAGAGATTATAATATATGAAAGGAAATGAAAAGAAAGAACATTGACTTGGAAAATATAAGCAGAGAAGCATACGAGCTACAAATATAAGAATATAGAAGAATATAAGGTATATAGAGATAAAGAACATATAAGAATATAAGCAAAGATATATTATATAAGAGTAAGTATGTATGTAAAGAACTGAAGAAGGATAAGTATATAAAACAGGATACTCATTGGAAAGAATGCTACAGAACAAATAAGTATATGAATAAATAGAATACTAACAGAAAAATAATATCTATATGGTAAATTATTAAAAAGAGGAAACTCGGCCCGTTACACAGTAAAATTCAAATATTTAGCATTATCTAAATGTATGCATAACTTATGAAAGTATTCACTTGTAAGACGTATTTGTTAGATTATTGCTAAATTATTGGGTTAATTCTTGCTCATAATTTTGATAGCTGAAGTATGCTGGGAATAAATCTATTCAAGCTGACTATTTTTACTGGGAGTTTTAAGCCCCTTTATTGTACATTCTATTACCTGTGATCTGGCCCTTTAACCATGGATTCCTTCTGGGTTAATGAGGCTGGAACATGTAAATTATATAGGGTTTTAGTAGCGAAACCCAATTGCCTGTTATCTATTTATTGAGGAGCTATCTAATATACAGTTCCAAGTGTATATCACAGTAACTTAATAACTGTAGCTATGAGTGTTAAGATGAGGACAGAGGCTCTATTAAAGAGCTCTTCTAAATACGTCCGGTTGGTGTGAGGTGTTGAGTGACAATCCGCAGGCAACCGGCTTTTAAATGTTGTCCTTAACAGTCTTAGGGCCACACCTCAAGGAAATTACGCATCACGTGATGTGACCATGTCACCTCATAGCCAGTGGAAAGTTACAGGGGTTGATATGATTATATAAACCCACTGACACTTATATAAGAACTAAGCGGCTAATACACCTGTATAAGAAAATAGTAAAAACACTTCCCTTTAAACTACACCAACAAATAACAAATAACAAAAAAGTGAGTAAATGCATGTATACCATTAGCAGCATGTCCATCACAACTGTAACATAGAAGGGTCACACTTCCACGTACAGTCACCCAAAAAAGTCCTGTCGCGAACCACGAATCCCGAGATTCAGACTCGTGAGCCTGAAGCAGTAGACACTGATACATGATTCTGTCCATAAATGATTCGCATTCAAGAGTCTGAATCTCGGGGTTCATGGTTCGCAATGGGACTATCGTGCACAAAAGTCGTGTCCACTACCCAGCCACAGTGAGGTTTCGAATAGCCTCGAGTCTGAAGTTTCGAAACAGCTGGGGGAAATGCTATGGTCGGCCAACAGATGTCGCCCACTGTAGTGTGTGTGTGGGGGGGAGGGGGAATAGAGGAGGTGGGGGCTGGATGAGAGGCAGGTTTATTTAGTATTTATACCACCATAATTTCAAGCTGCCTTTTTAACTACGTTTTGTCTTACAGTTGTTTCTTTATGGTTACAAATTCATGGAACAGGTGCAGTGCCCTGGGTGCTTATTGCCGCTCAGGTCACAATTATACTTTAAAGAATGGAATATATTAAGGATAAAAGTGAAATATGCAGGATCAGGGTGAAGGGCCTTGGTCAGCTAGTTTTACTCAGCGACCACGTCACAATTTTGTTGTTATTCCGACAATGAGATTATGGTAATATTTATTTATATTCCACCCATCCTTTGCTTAATAAATATTTGTGATAATATGCAATAGTATATAATTATATACTTATGTTAAAAAGAGTGGAGTGAAAAGTTATCAGTATTGTAAAATAGTATCCAGACTTAATCTTGGTGACTGTCCCAATTCTTCCAAGTTCCAGTGTTTAAACACCCCACCACAATATGCAAGCTTCATTATTTTGGAGTGTGCTCAGTTACCGTTAATATTGTGTGTTGAACATCATGAGCATTTCAATGATGGTAGCAATTGTAACTATATAATTATATTGTGTTATAAGACAACACATTCCACGACGTGTCATACAGATCATTGTATACCACACAATACATAATTTGTGGCTGTTAAGTTACTTTGTTATGAATTTTCATGCGATATAGTTTAAGGACATGGATTTAAAATAACACTGCAGGCGAGTTAATATATATTAATTGTATATACAAACAATACTAAAATCCAAACAATACACCAATACACACATCTTAGTATTTGGTCCAGCCACCCATTGCATTCACAACTTCATCAAGGCAATTAGGGATGGAGTCGACCAGCTTCAGGCACACCCCTGGTCGTCGACGTATTCTCTCACATGTCGTAAGCGTTGGCCTCTATTGCTGCACAGGTTCGCTGCTCCCCAATATCCCAATCACGTTTCATCATGGCCCAAATATGTTCAATCGGATTAATATCACATCTTAGTGTTGGTCAGTCGATGACCTCAATTTCAGGGTGATCCTGGAGGTAGTCCTTCACTATGTTGCTGGTATGAATGGGACTGTTGTCATGAACCAGCCTGATAGTGTGGGGGGCTGGAACTGCCATAGCCCGGACTGTAGGAATTAGCATTTGCTCCAGGATGTCCACATACTGCTCACCAGTGAAATGGCCATTGATCTTGACCAGTTCACCTGGCCCATGTGCCCACATCCACCCCCAGAATGACACTGACACCTACCACTCACTGCGCGATGTTGAATGTGTTTCTCATGGCAGCGTGTGTTGGTGGACCGCCAGCACTGCCTTGCTTCGGCTCCCACTGACCTGAACACCGTTTCATCGGTAAATATAATGGTTCTCCAGTATTCTTCTCTATGTGGAAGGTGTTCCAATGCAAAGCCGAGTCGACACTCCTTGTGAGTAGGTGTTAGCCACCCTTTGTGAGCTGGAATATGGCAGTCGATCCCGGCTTCATGAAGTCGGCGTCTCGTCATCATGTGATGGCAATTGAGGCCCAGATTTCTTGTATGCTCCGCTGATGTTCACATTGGATATGCCGTTACAGCTGCCACGATCATGGCGTCCATCCATGGCTTCCCGCTTCGAGGTTTTGTCTCCACTGAGCCCTCTTCCACTCACCGGCAGATCCACCTCCTAATCGTCTTGGTGCTCCTCCCCACTTCGAGAGCAATGTTCGGCACAGTTGCTCCGGCTCTCCACATCCCAATGATTTGGCTTCGCTCAGCAATCACTGCCGACAAATTTGCTCATCCTGCAGGCAAACCTGAAATGGCAGAGCAATATTATGTAGTGGTACCTGAGGCAGGCTTTTATATACTAGAGTAAATTAATGGAATTAGTAACACCTAGGTTAAGTATTATTACTCTGACATAACGTTTTGGTAAATCTTTTTGGATCAACTGCCCAAGAAACCCTTCCTATTTCATGTATTCATAGTGAACTGCAAGTGGATCCTCCCCCCCCCCCCAAACCTCCACCACCACCCCTGCGACTGTAGAGTGAACATTCCCCGATAATCATCATCATCATCATAATCAATATTTAGTTTAACCAGACCACTGACACCCATTTCAGTCTTTTCTAGAGCTGGCCAGAGGGATTAGTTAACATATATGTGTGTTTCTATAATTTAGTGTTATATTGTTCGGAGGAGATTACGGTATTTCAAAAAGGTCAAAACTGAACTTAAGGAAAATTTGGGGTCTCTGCTAAAATATCTTACATTGTAGGGTTAGTGAAGCACATTGTTCGATACCAATTATAAATAGGGCATTCAATGAGAATATGTTGGACTGTTATTTGTGTTCGGCAGTTGGAGCATATAGGTGGGGCTCCATTAGGGAAGACATGAGTTGCCCATGAGTCAATCGCGTATGCCCAATTCTTAGACGATTCAGAATAGTTTCGTGATGTCGAGAGGATTGTTTTGATGGTGACCAAGGATAAACTGATGATTTGATCATTTTTAGCTTATGACTTGTTGGTTCATTTTCCCAGGACTTTTGCCAACCGAAAAATGCTTATGTGTATAGAAGATTTTCAACTCAATATCACATATTCTTTCACCTCTACAAATATCTGCTGTCACTCATGGGACACCCTGCAATAGTATAAGGACGACATGGGCTATGCTGACAAATTAATGTGACTTACCTGTTGGTGACGACGATGGTAGGAATGAGACCTCGGCATGTTTCAGTGTTCGACATCACCTTCCTTCCCCTGGTGTGGGTGGCGCCAACCTTGGTAACAACTTGTGTATTCTCCGTGACTACCATTACTGGTAGTCACGGAGAATTAATTACTGGTGTGCCCATCATTCGCACCGTCGTAGCCATGAACGGCAGAGATATGGTCGTTGAAGTGCTTTTATTTACCAGTTACACATCTCTCACCATGCTTAATAATATTAACTATCTTCATGACATTCTTATTGTTATCAGTGATTGCGGAATTCACGATGTTATGCTCCACCTACACACAGCCTGTTACTAGACTAACCCCCACCTCCCCCCCCACACACACACACTACAGTGGGCGACATCTGTTGGCCGACCATAGCATTTCACCCAGCTGTTTCGAAACTTCAGACTCAAGGCTATTCGAAACCTCACTGTGGCTGGGTAGTGGACATGTCTTTTGTGCACGATAGTACATACAAGTATTGTCACATTTATCTGCACGGCTTACTTCACACTACCCAAACTGCTAGTTACCAGAAGGCAACTAGTAGGAACACGAGTCAGGAGATGGCTCCAGATTGGTGGAAAACCTCGCCAGCTTTTGGGGGCGCCTTCTACAACAGGTGATGTCTGCTCTGACCAAGTAAAGTCACTGGCAGTTCTACTATAATCCCCATCGGCTCCGGTTCTCCCTGAGGGGCTGTCGTGGTGTGACCCACTGTTACCAGCACTGCCTGTTCACCGCGGAATCTACTGGCCATCTAATTGTAAGGTGTATTATTTTTTTCTTTTATTTAAAATTTTACAATTTACACATACAGTATTTATATTCATAAATTTTACATATTAACATATTTGTAAGTGAAATATTTGGATGACTTTTCTTGTAAAATACACTTGATCATCCATTTATTATAATATATCATGTCTTTAATAAAGGCTATTGTCTCCTTTACATTATAATTTTTCTTCCTACTTAACCACATACAGTAAATATAATCTGACATTAGCATGATCATTGTATTCATACCCTTATTATCACTACAGTTAATATTAAGCAATAAGAAATGCAGAAATAATTTGCTATTGACATTGCAGACTGTATTCAGGAAATTTTTAAACCATTTAATTATCTCTTTGTAATGGAAACAGAAGTAAAATATATGCAATTGATATTCTACCTTACCACATCTTACACAACTATCATCTTGTTTTATGTTTAACATTTTTAGTCTCTGATTTGTTGGTAGAGTTTCATGACTACACCTAAATATGAAGCCTCTCTGGTGAGGATCCATATATTTGCAAGTAATATCTTCCCAAATAAAAGGCCATTTAAACAGCGGATACTTTTCTTCAACTGCTGGTTTAGTCCATATCATTAACATGTTGTATACATCTTTATTCTTGACATTGGGGAAAGTTATGATGCCTTGCTAACCTTCTTAGGTATTGATTGCATTACTATAATAAGGTGGAGACAAGTAGGAAACATTATCTGAAGGTTTCATTTTTAATAGATAACTGGTCCTCATACTTGTATAATATGGAGTTAAAGATTTCCTCTTTTCATGGTCTGAAGCAATTTTTATGAAAGTTGCACATAATATAGCAGCTGCTTTACCTTGTTTGACAGATAAATACAGAGTTTGTCTTTTAATTGGCTGGTACATACCACTCCATATGTAACATACCTTAGACAAGACTTTTGAGTTAACAATAATTGCTTTTTGGTACAAGGCTAATTTTCTGTTTGATAAGCAATTAACAGAAATGCTGATATTTGCAAGATTTTGTTCCAATTCATATTAACAGTGTGTTCATAATTGTCATAATAAATAGTGCCTAAAATTCTGGAATATTCTGCTGATCTCATCCACAGCACAGGCCAGAAATCTCTCTTCTTCCACTCACCCAAGCCCATAATACTTGCTTTATCTTTGTTTAATTGAGCACCTGTTGCTTCCTCAAACCTTTTTATTTCTCAGCTAACCTCAATTATGGACTGGTGTGTGACAACAAAGACTGTAGGATCATCAGCATATCCCTGTATGGGAATTTTTATGTTTGGTAACTGTGGGGGAATTATTCTGGCATTGCTGTTTACTGATAAATAAAAAGGTTCTTGGAAAAATATATAGAGAATCATAGAAAGAGGGCATCCTTGTCTTACTGATCTTTCACTCCTGAACGACTTACTTTGTATGCCATTAACCTAAGCCTTACTCTCACAATTTCCATACAACATTTTAATCTAGTCTACATAAACAGTGTTAATGCCTAATTTTTCCATAACCCTAAATACAAATTTTTTATCAACTCTGTCAAATGCTTTTGACCAATCTAAGTTTATCATGGCACATTTTTGGTTCTCACTACTGACAAATTGCACTACATCCCTAGCCATGATATTACAATCTATTATTGACCTTCCTTTAATACAACAGTATTGGTCGTTTGACAATATTGAATTTAAAAAAGGTTTAATTCTCCTTGCCAATATTTTTGCAACTATTTTATAATATACATTTAGAAGGGTTATTGGTCTCCAGCTTTCAATTAAATTCAGATTCCCCTTTTTAGGCACTAGCTTTATTATTCCTGTATTTTGTGTCACACTTAATACTTTATTGTTAAAGATAAACTGAATAACCTCAATGATCTCTACCCTGATAAATTTCCACATATGTTTATAAAACTCTGCAAGTAGACCATCACTACCTGGGGATCTATCAAGGTTGAGATTATTAATTGCTTCCCATATTTCCTTCTCGTTTACTGGTTTTATTAAAGATTCATTTTCTGATTCCTTTAGTCTTGGTTTGCAATTCTCTATAAAGTTTTCACAGTATTCATCATTAGTTTCAACTCTTTTATATGGATTCCCAAAAAATTCTTTAATTACATAGATTATTCCTTCTGTATTCTCTATTTCTTCACCATTTTCTCTCTTAACCTTAGTAATTAATTCCTTGTTTCCTTTACTTTTTTCTTTACAGATCAAATGGCAATAAAGCTTTTCTCCTTCAATTCTGTCCTTTATTCTGGATCTTATTTTAACACTTTCACAACTTTTTTTCCTTAATTCATTTATTCTAGTTTTCGGTGCCTATATTTCTTCACAATTCACGTCAAGGTATTTAGCTTCTTCATAAAGTTCTCTTAACCTTCTTTGAAATAAATTAATTAGCCCATATTTTACTTGAGACATTCTTTTACATATTTTTATAAAAAAGTTCTTGCATTCTAGTTTAGCACATTGTTCCCACCACTGTAAAATATTCTGGTATGTGTTTGTTTTCTCATTAACATGTTTCCAAAACACTCCAAAGTTTTCCTGTACCTCATCAGAGTTAAAAATACTACAATTCAGTTTCCAGAAACCTCCACCTACTTTTACATTTTTGTTAATCTTTACTTTTGACAGAACCATTGAATGGTCAGAAAAACTGACTGGAACAGTATCACATTTTACTATTTTCTTCTCAAGCCCCTTAAAATAAAGCCTATCAATTCTTGACCCATATTTATCCCTAACATATGTGAACTCAGGTTGATAGTTATGTATTATGGCAACATCCTTAAGTTTTATATCCTTTATAAGAGTTGTTAAAGCTTTGGACACCAAACCATTGTTGTCATGATTGCTACAATCTCTCATGCTGGCAATACAGTTAAAATCTCCCCCAATTATTTTATTTTCAATATCATCTCTGATATAATATAATAAATCATCAGAAAACAATTCTTCTCTCTCCCTTTTTCCCCGTATTCTCCGATGGGGCATAAATATTAATAATAGGAACTATATGATCTAGCACGGAAACTCTGACACATAAAATTTGACACATAAAATTTGGCCATTCTCATCCATCTCAGTTAAGTATTTTGAAAGTGGAATTTTTCCTAACTAATAGTGCAGTTCCTCCTTTTAACAAACGTGTACTGTTTATAATTATTTCGAAGTAATCATTTAGATAAGATAATTTCCCTGGATCCTTAACATTATGTTCCTGTATCATAAGGATGTCAATATTATAGTACTTAACAACAGATAATAGTTGCATTTGTTTACCTAAACTAATTAGACCATTTACATTTAATGTTGCAAACATTATATACATATTAATTATTATTAAAATAATGTAATAAAGAAATAAGTTATTTACTTTTTTTCTTCTTTACGTCTCTTTTTCCTTCTTCTGTACAATTATTCCCCTCTTTTTTTTTTGGCTATTGCTTTTCCATCCCTCTTACTTAAATATCACCTTACTACCACTAACTGCTCGTACTGTCCAGCTTTGTACATGTTCAACCTTTTCCCACCATGAATCAACTTTTCCAATTGGATTAATTTTCTTCCCATCATCTTTTTTCCTTTCCCACATTTTAATCCATTTTCTGTCTGGCTATCCACTTGACCATTCAAATCACTTTGGTTTTCATTGTTTTTATTTTGCCTCGTACGATCCTTTTTTTTTCCAGAATTTTTTTGAAATATCACCATTCGTTCCTCCATCTGTTTTCACTTTTACCTGATTTTCATCATCATTGCCGTTAATTTAGAATTCATTTTTCCCCGGTTTCTGTTCTGTTCTTTCTTGTTTGCATCATTCTTGTTTCTGCTTGGTGACATAATACAAGTAACCTCTACAATTTCCTCCATTCTATCCATGTTTCCACCTCTTGCCACTTCACACTCTGTCCCCATCATATTTGTTGCTTCCATGTCATCTGCTTTATCATATTCCATATTTTCACAAGATATTTTACCTTTAGTTTGATCCACATTATTCCTCTCTCTCTGTATTTCGGCCTCACACGTGGTGGAGGTTTCCTGTACTGCATTTTCTGAACCATCTGGGTGTGTGGTAACTTCTGGATCTACAGCATCCTGGGATAAAGTCTGAGCAGGCACTTCTTCCCTTTCTACCCCATGCCAGGTTGTTGCTGGAATCTGACTTCCTGTGACATTTTCTTCTCCTCCCTTAACACCTGTCCTTGAGCTGTGGATCTCACCAGAACTTGTATCGCAGGGAAGTCTTTGTCAGGACTGTAACGAGCAGGATGGTTGTTCGCCGTCCACTTGCTTGTTCGTGTCTTCCACTTCGGGGGTAGACAGAAGTGAGAACATCACTGCTGCTTCATCAGACACTACCCAGCTAGCACCACAGCTGCACTTCCTTGCTGTTCGTTCAAATCCTGGTTGTGTTCTCTTCTGACGTGTCCTGGGCTGATTCCCCAGACCTTCACATATCGACTGTCAATCTCCGGACACCTACCCCAGCTACTACCGTGGCTGCCACATCATCGCCACTTCCTCCACACCGTCTGTGCCACGGCGTTTCTCCTGTGTAGCAAGACATCGCCCGCCGGCGCCAAGTGAGGAAGCGGACTTGACCTTCCCCCTAAGAGCGGATCACTACTTTCCAGAACCTTCCCCAGGGCCGCCGCCGTAGGAAATATCTGTTCATTGTTTGATTCCATTAATTGTTCGACTCCCTTAATCGTTGACTCCAGTAATTGTTTGACTCCCGTTAATTATTTGATTCCCTTAATTGTTTGATTCCCTTAATTGTTTGACTCCCGTAATTGTTATTTGATGTTTGTGGTGTCCGAGTGTGTTATTTTCATAGTAAAGAGATGTCAATCTAGAACGGTTGTTTGTTATCCCTCGGAAAACCATGGTTCTTGACTTTCCTTTTATAAGACCCTGATTAGGCTGGCAAGGGATTCATATCCCTAAGTTCCAGGCCTTTACAGTCTTCCTCATTAAAAATGTTCACCTTGTCTACTTCCTCGGTGTGACAATCAATTGCCAAATGACCTTCATGTCCGCATTTATAACAAATTTTCCTGTGTCCAGCATAAAGTAAAGTTAAATTATGGCCACCTACTGCTACTGATGATGGGATGTTGTTCTTTAAATTTACCTTGAAGGTTCTTGTCCCATTTAACAATCCGGCCGCTGGTACTTTTGTATACTTGTTCAGCCTCATTCCTTCCACTTTACCATATTTACTTATGTTCATTATAATTCAATTCAATTCAATTTCAATTGTTTATTCCTTGATAGAGGAAGCGGGATCCTAGTGCTGTCACTAGGTACCCCTGTACAATGACACCAGAATCATCTGGCAAGTGTGAAAAGTATATACAGTATAAATATTATAAAGGGGCTTACTAAAGCCTAAGGAAGGAAGGATGTTCCTTTAACACATAATTAATATTATTTACAAAATATCTGGCCAGTATTGGGAGGATCATCGTGTCTCCGTCAGGGGGTCGTGGAGTGGTGGTCTAGCAGGCGTCACGGAAGCGTTGTGTGTGGGGACATCTTAGGAGGTAGTGGATAAGGGTGCGGCTGTCGGGTCTTCTGCATAACGCACAAGAGCGTTGCTCAGGGGATGTGGGGATACCAATCTCCCAAGCAAAGTCATACCCAATGATGATACGGGCAGCAATCACGTCCCCCTTCCGCGACCCTTTCCCGTAGACGTACGAGAAGTCAGGAAGTTTACGGAGGACATCGTACCATGTGGGCGGGGAGTCCAGGGGGATGGCTGCTTCCCGAGCTTCTCTCTGTTTGCGGCGGATTTGGGTCCTAATCTGTAAGAGTGTTCGAGGAACAACGTAGTCAGGTGTGGCCTTGTTGCAGCCAGTCTTGGCAAGGTCATCTGCTGCCTCATTCCCCAAGATACCGACATGACTAGGTATCCATAGGAATGTCACAGGACGGCCTTCATCCTGAAGTGTGGATGTTAACCCTCGTATTCGGAGGATGAGGTCCTTATTTTCCCCAGATCCAAATGCGATCCCGTCGAGAGCAGACCTGGAATCGCAGCAGACAAGCAAGGGGCAGAAACCATCTGCTTCTTCCTCAGCGAGAAGGGCAGCAAGGAGGGCTATTAGTTCAGCCTGAGTGGAGGATGCCCCGTCAGAAACTCTGAGAGACAGTTTGATAGGCTCAGGGGCATGAGGACGGGAGATGTAGACACCAGCCCCGGCCCTACCTGTAGCGGGGTCAACAGAACCATCAGTGTAGAGGACGACCCTACCTGGGGACCAGTGAGCGATCCTGGAGAGGTGGTATTTGCAGAGAATAACAGGGTTCACCTGGGATTTCGGGAGCGGTCCACCGAGGGCAATCACTTCAGGTTGAAAATCCAGCCAGGGAGAAGGAGACGAACCAACAGCAGGGGTGACAACAATATCAGGCAGGAGGTCGTGTTCCTGAAGGGCTCGGATGAGTGACCCTCGCCACTGTCTTCTAGATGGAGGTCGGTCTCGGACAGCAGTAGTCAAGTTGGTTTGGACATAGTTGCCCCTAGGATCCCGTAGAATGGAAACGGCAGTTTTTAGGTAAAACTCCTGGACACGATCCTGTAAGGGGGAAAGACCAAGTTCGGTATATAGAGAAGTAGAGCGTGTCCACTGAGGAGCCCCAAGGATGATACGAGCAGCTTTCCTCTGGATAACTTCGAGACGGTTGACAGCAGTCCGACTAATGTTGACGAGGGCAGGGGCGGCGTAGTCGACACAGGAACGGACAAAAGACTTGTACATGGTGAGAAGTACAGGGATGCTGGCACCAAGGGAACCCCTGCACATGGTAGAGAGGGGAGCGAGACGCCGAAAACATATGTCTCGAAGATAGCGGACTTCAGGGATCTGACAACGTGTGCGAGTTACATACACACCCAGGTATTTTGTCTCATTAACCCAGTCCAAGGGCGTTCCTGATAAGAAAAGGGGTGGAGGTACAACACGACCGTGCCACATGGCTTTTGTTTTCGCAGTTGAAAGAAGGAAACCAAGTGAATCACACTCTCTGGAGACTAGATCAAGGGCTTCCTGCATGCTGAGGTAGTCAGGGGCTTGGAGGAGGACATCGTCGGCATATCCTGAGTGGACAACTTCTGTCGGCCACGGGAGTGATGCAATGGAGTGCATGAGAGTGTTAAACAAGGTGGGACTCAGGACTCCACCTTGAGGGGTGCCGAGGTTCATTTCTTGAACAGGAGACATAGAGCCTTCAACGCGAACCCGGGCCTGACGTCCAGTGAGGTAAGAGGCGATCCATTGTAGAAGTCTCCCTTTAACCCCTAACCGTGCAAGTTCAGCTAAAATGAGGGCAGGCTGAGCCGTATCAAAGGCTCCCTTGATATCAAGGAAGACGGAGACGCGGGCAGTCTGATTGCAATAAAAGGAAGCAATGGAGTGTGCTGTGCTGCGATGTTGAATGAAACCATTGAGGGAGTTGTGGAAGCCGCCTATGGTGTGAAGAAGGCGACGATGGAGTATCCTCTCCATCATCTTGCAAACACAGGAGGTAAGACTAATGGGTCGATATTTCCCAGGATCTCCCGGCTTAGGGATGGGGATAATAGTGGCATTTTTCCAGTTGGACGGGAGAACCCCATGTTCATAAGACATATTGTAGAGAGCAAGCAAGGGGCCGTTAGGAATATTAGTACAGGCGTTGAGGACGGAGTAGGTTATCTGATCATCCCCAGGAGAGGTGTCTTTTCTAGAGCGACGAGCACTGTCAAGCTCGAACTGTGTGATGGGATGATCAGTGGGGGCAGGGGAGGTAAGAGCAGCACGAACAACAGGCTCAGACGCATCGATGCGGGCCTGCACTGCCTCCTGCATCGGATCTGGAAGTGCCTCAGGGGAGGAAGCTCGTGCCCAGTCCTCCATTAAAGAGCAGGCAAGGGAGGCGGGGTCAGGGTGGGGAGGAGGCCTCCGTCGAGTACCCCGTATAGCATTAATCCGATTCCATACATAAGAGGGTGACGACTGGAACGATAGAGATCCCGTGAAGGATAGCCAGTCCGCCTCACGTATCCGACGGCGCTCCTGAGTTGCAAAGGAGCACCAATTTTTGAAGTCTTCCCAGTCCTCTGGAGACCGAGACCTCCGTATGGCAGAGTGGAGATCACGGGTTACCTGCCGGAGATGTCTCATGGCAGGGATACGATACCAGTAGTTGGTGGCACTTCTGGGGTGACGGGGAGGGCGTGGAGGGGTAGCGCGATTGACAGAGTCATACACGGCATCAACAAAATCAGCGCTGTAAGAGTCAAGGGACTGAGGGACAACATAGGAATCCGCCCAGGTAGAAAGGTATTGGGTAAAGGGAGGAACAGCATCTTGTGTGAGACGAAGGCGAGGGGATCGATAAGGAGTTGATGTCGGGGCAGAGAAGGAGAGCCTGAGATGGGTAGTAACGGCAAGATGGTCACTATACAGAGCAGGCTCGGTGCAGACGGTAGGATGAAAGGAAGTATGACCGTTCAATAGTAAGCCAACATCAAGGAAACTATGGGGGAGGCGAGTAGGATCGTCAGGACAAAGAAAGCGAACATCATCATCCCCATTAAGAAACTGTGAGAGATGTGATCCATTAAGGGTACATGGAGTGGGATGATCCGGAGTAAGAGTGGGATGGCGGGCATTAAAGTCGCCAAGAACAATAGTGGGAACCCCATCATGGAGGTCGTGAAGAACCTGGGGGTCCAGAGAATCACTCTTGAAATGAACATTGACTACACGAAGGGTCCGGTCACCAAGAGTAAGGGAGACAGAAAGTAATTCAGACGGGGGTCCATGTGAGTCAGGTGAAGGGAGACGAACAGATGGAATGGTGTTACGCACAAGGGTGAGGAGGCCACGAGCCTGCCCACGGTACCGAGGCAGGGTGTAAACAGAATAGCCAGAGAGGCGGAGTGGAGTAACATCGTCTGTGATGGTTTCCTGATGTAGAGCAACATCTACTTGATGGGAGAGCACAAACTGGGCGAGGTCTGTCCGGCGAGGTCTAAGTCCCTGGATGTTCCATTGTAAGAAGAGGAGGGAACGGCCTCCGGTGTGAGATGAGTCGGAGGGGCTAGACAGGGCTCCAGAGGAGGTACCAAATTCTGTTGAGAGAAATGGAGAGGGAGGAGTGGGAGAGCGAGGGATGGATCCTCCATCTCGGGAGATGGAAGGAGGCGGGTCATCAGGGCTTGCAAAGCGCGCCCCTGTTGGGTCAGGGTGTCCAGAAGTTCATTATAATTTCATTTCCCATTTCAAAGGGAGCATCTTTAACTTATACAAAAGTTAAAGTTTTACTAAAGTTCATCACTTTAACAGTCTCATCACTGTTAGTAATTCTTAGTTTTGTCTTCATTTCTTCAAAAACAAAATAAAAAACAGAGTTTCCCCAAATTTCACCACCACCTGTTTGTTTCTTAAGGAGTTGAAAGCCAACTATTTGTTCCTGTTTGATTTTCAGTATGTCAAATATTACCTTGCATACATTTTCATATTCAGGCTTACCTGAAAACAACAGTCCGATAGAGTCTTTTCTTCTTAAAAGGGGTGTTTACGTCTCTATTTCGGCTGTTTTACCACGTCACTTGCCTATGGTGTTCTCGGCTTGAGGTGGACGACCAATGCCACAAGTTTTCCGAAAAAACCTGGCAAAGTCCACCACCACCAGAAAATTCCTTTACACTTACTAGTGCACTATGACTTCATGGACTTTGTAATAAACTTTGGGCTGTCAAAGGCAGCTGCAACAGATGTATTTTCACGAAAAACAGAGAGCTTCGCGAATTTCTGCTGTGTTGATTCCCGTTTTCTATCTCTCCCCATATAACGTGTATTAGTACAGCTGAGTACATTATTTTTCACCATTGTAAATATGTTTTGTGTTTATTTAGTTTTAAGAATATTATTTAAAAATTACTTGCATATTTTTCACGTCCTACTATTTATACTGTGTTAGGTACTATCATGTCAACCATGATTGTGGTATCAAATATTCAAGTAGGCAAAGCAATACTGCAATGACTAAACCTGCAGTAAAAACTAACTAGAAAAGTCTACAATACAAACAGATTGTCATTTGTTAAGTAATTGGGCATAAGTTTAACAACGTATTATAACTAAATCATTTCGACCAAAAAGCCCCAAAACACACGCAGGTAAAGAAGTAATTTAAATTTTGAGATTAAAATAAAAAAAAGTTAAAGTAACTTAAGACATTTGCCTCCTTGATTGCTCAATTTCCGTAACATATGGGTTACCTGTCCTAGGAGCTAATTGTTCACTTACTGTTTGTATTGAGTTTCACTATGTTTCATATTGATTATTTCGGTATTACTGCTACAACTCTGAAATAAAACTTGAAGTTACATGACAACAGTACAGGCCAATATTTAGTGGGTATTATGTAATATTTCCGACTGTGTTGGTAGTCAAAGTTATATTTATCTGCTTACACTTTTCTGGAATGTTTACAGTGTATTGACTTAATATGGTTGTTTACGTAGTGTAAAGCCTCCTGTAAATGCACTTGGAGTCAGAGGTAGTAGGCGATTTGGCCCGTCATTAAAGTTGATAAATCACTAATACAGTTGTAGTGTGTTAAGTAATAAGTGTTCATATTCATAACTGGGTAATACATGTAAGATCCAAGTAAACTTAATTCAGACGTGGTTGTAGCCACGGATGTTTACATTGAGTAAGAGGCGTTTCTTCCTTAGTTTGTCAAAACTGTCAATAACGAGAATGGAATCCTTTCATGTGAGCTCTGACGTGGCGTTAGTTTGCTCTAATACGAATTGGACAGGGAATTTCTCTAAGTAGACTTGTAACTTGTGTTACACTCCTTTTCCTCTAAGCGGTATTTGTTTGGGTAAGAAATACTTATTGAGTGCATTTTTACACAGATTTCCCTTACGATAGTGGATGGAGGACCCTGTCATCCATGAATTCCTAATCGGTATTCTTACCCCATAAGCATAAAAAATTCACAGGGTCTGCAATCCTATCTTTACTATTGATGTACTTTATATAAAATGCTAGAATGGTTGATGACCAGCCTCTTCTTCTGGGTTAAATATGCAAGCGGTTTGAAAGGTAATTCCTCTTATTCCAAAAAGACAAAGATTTTTAATAAGTTTGAAATTACTGGATCAATGTAATCAATCATGTCTAGTTTTGATATTGTTATTTTCATTGCTAATCCTACTGTTGACAAACTCGACAGTGAAGACTTTAGGAAACCAGACTGGAAACTATAGCTGATCATTTTGAAATTCCAGTCACAACGAGTTTGCGTAAACACAGATTAAAAGTAGTTGTCCAAGGATTAATATAAAGTGAGTTTCTTCCTGAAGAAGCTGTTTGACTTATTACTAGTCCTGGGAACTTAAAAAAAAAAATGTGGTAGGTCATCCTTTTCAACTGGATACAACGGAGATAGTGAGTGTGGAAGCTAAGACCTTAGTTAACCTTGAAAGAGAAATTGTTATTTGAACGAGAAAAGTTTGAGAAGGAGCTAATTGAAACAGAAAGAAAGGGAGAGAATTGGAAGAGAAAAGGTGAGAACTTGAATTGATTGGTCCCGTAATGTAAATTTAGTACCTAATTTTGATGAATCAGATCCTGAGTCTTCACTGCGTTTGTTTGAGCGTACAGCTCTCCATTAAAGTGGCCCAAGGATGAGTGGATTTGGCTACTTCAGAATAAGCTCACTGGGAAAGCATCACAAGTCTTTAATAGTCTAGAGGATTATTCTGATTTCGAGTTTGTCAAAGACAGTATCTTAAATGCTTACAATATAACTCCAGAATCATACCGTGTAACTTTCCGAAATTTCCTTGAGCCTTCTAACATGACATATGTTAAATTTGCTTCTGAAAAATTACTTACTTTTCAAATGTGGGTTAACACCATTCAGACTAGCACTTTTGCTGACCTTGTCAATCTAGTGGTCAGTCAGGAATTTAAAAGACGAATTCCCTTTAATATCATGGCTTATTTAGAAGACAAGGGTGAAAAAAATTTGAAGCAAGCACAGGTGGTCGATAGATACGCTTTAGTGCACAGGTTTAAAGGGGAGAACAAGAAGCCGAATATTGTAAAGTCACCCTTGGGACAAAACCTTGAGCCTAAAAGTGATTTGTCGAATCTTACAGCTAATGCGAACAAAATTGTGACGTGTTCATATTGTCGTAAAGACGGTCACCATGTATCTCGCTGTTGGAAACCAGGATGTAAAACTTCAATATATTTGGGGAAGTTTTTTCTCAAACCTAATTTACATGTTATACATGTTTTATGGGCTATTGAGCGTAATATGAATTGTCTGATTTTACGTTAACTAACATGTACGACCGTGGTCAGTACATCATAAGTCACGCATTATCTCAATATTACTGTTAATTGTATTTGAATTTAATTCACATTTAATACATTGCTGACGGAATATTTCCCATTGCCTTCTCGTATGGGCCATCGGCTGTTGACATGTCCTCTCTCTCTCTGTCCTAGGCTCCCACATATTGACCATTGTTATCCAAAGGTTTTCTAAAGGATTACAGTCGCAATCCTTGCTTGGCCACTCCATCAGAAGCAGATTCTCTTGCTGTTGAAGCCAGTCCGTGACTACTCTGGCTGTATGGATGGGGCAGCGATCGTTCATTAAAATGACTGGACCTAGTGGGAATGAGAAGTTTCGTTCTTGCAAGGAAGGAAGGAAGAAATTTTGTAGGATGTCTACATATTTATGGGCAGTGAACCTTCACTCAAATTGTGTCACATCACCCATACCATGGATGGAGATCCACTCCTAAGTATTGCAGGTAACGTATCCGCTGCGTGCTTCCTCAAAGATGTGGCGACGGTCGTATCTGCAAATGAAAACCCGTAATCTTATTACTTTCCATGTAATACAATGTAAAATCCCTATGTAGGTTAAGCTTACGCTTATCCTTAAGGCTGATTAATAGATACTGTAAACAGTGTTCCTGCATTCTTAGCCTATATACTATTGATTGGTTTCATTATGACCATTGTTACCGCAAGCATTAATGAATAGGATGATCCATAAGCAAATATTATGTTAGGCTGTAAGTCATGTCACGTTTATTGGGCGTGGCTGCCTGCCCGCCCGTATATAGAGTATTGAGTTGGTGGAGATGGAAAAACACGGAGGAGGTTGGTGTGTTAGGTAGTAGTAAGGCGAGCTTGTTTGCGCATAAACGCCTGACGCAAGGTTTGGGTATGTGACGCCGGGCAGGGCACTGCCACTGTAGATATCCCCATCATAGTCAACACCTAACCTGTTTCTCTTGAGACTTTCAACACGTAAGTTTAACCTGTACTTACGTTTACACAGGTAGACTGTGTCCATTGCATTGCATTGACAACATGGAAACATGGCAAATTAAGTGCTCATTATAAGTGTTATTAGACTAATTACAAAGCTATGATTGTTATGTGAATATATATTGGATTAAACATTTATGTATGATTGCCTATGTGTGATTTATTATTTGAAATCTTAAGAATGAATTGTATTCAACAGGTTTGATCGAATTATATCGTTCGAATTCAACGTGAAAATCTGATTATTCCTTAAACGCTCAGAAGGCGTTTACAACCATATAGAGGGTATTTTAACATACCTCATGTTATTCCACCTCCACAAATATATCTGGCCATGATTGGTCGAAGCAAATGCCTTCTCATCAGAGAAGACTATATAAGCTTTGGGTAGAGCTCCCTTTTAACTTGGCTTATATATAAATAAGTTAAGGGGTTAAGTTACAAACCCAAAATGGTCTTTTTTCCATTTATTGATAAACTGAAAATGTCACAGGTTATTAGTATAAGCACCGTAATTAACACTGTAAGCTGTGAGTGTTAGTTAAGGACAGGGCTCAGCTGGGCTGAGTTAAGTCACCCGTCCGATTCTCGTGAAAGCCAAGTGTGGACTGAGGTCCTGAGGACAGGGCCTGTGAGAGGAGGTGTCTCTGAGAAGAGGGGCCTCTGAAGGAGATACCGGGTTAAACCTACAATCTCAAGGTCAGCCTACTAAGGAATTTCCCCTCGCGTGAACAGCACAAGGCACCTCACAGCTTATGGAAGATTACAGTAGGGTGATTGGATTATATATACTAAATGTATTAACCCAAATTTATATAATTGTTATTACCATGAGGCAAGGGCTAATACAAGACCACTCTTGACCAAAAGTCTAACCCCTCGCCAATACAGTATACTGACGAGCGAAGGCGAGCCTCGCAGCGCGGTTTTGATCGGTGAGGTGCTCCTTGCTTGCAGGAACCATGTAAAATTTTGTTATTTGGTATTTTCATACGAAGCAATAAATTCTTAACAATTAGAGAGTAACAGACTAGTACAGTTTTGGTTTAAATGAGAATAGGTTTTGCGATGCACATTTGTAACAGCCTATGTACTATATTATTCAAAGTATACTGTATCTCTTGCTTGTGTTTGCCTTTTGATTTGAATCTGATACAAGCATAAAGAAATGCCATTCAGCAGTTTCACTATCACAGATGTGCGTAAGTTATTCAATACTCATGCTGCACTGAGATTATTTCCTTACTGTAATGTAAAAATTATAATATGTATATATACATTGCAGGTATATACATGGTTAACCCATTATTCATTACCATGCCAGCCATCTGCGCACAGCCTCATAGGACATGCTGAGCTGCAGTTCGTCTCTGATAGCAACAGCATTCGTGAAGGGATTTTCTTCTGGGAAGGATTGACTCTGGAATTGGGTCTCCTAGCTGAAGGGAAGGGTAAACCATTTACACTGGCACAGATTTCATATTATAACTAAAAAAAAGAACATTCAACATAAGGAGTGTGTAAAAATAATGCATAGAACATTTCTGCATTCATACATACCCAGGTCTGTCAAGTTTCCTGTCTCCTCCAATCTCTGCATCCACTTGGAAACGGCCGTAGTCTCGCAGGGTGAAGATCTGACCCCGTAAGATTAACAGAGTCCGCTGCCTATTCATAAAGACGTCAGGAGAAGAGTGAGCCACCATGGCTAGTTCTCATTCTGATTGGTTAAACGGATAAGAAACGGATAAACTATTACATTGACGATGACAGTTGGGGTATGGAGAGGTAGGTGAAAATCCAATATTACAAGTGGATACTCAAAACATAACCTCTTAACACGAAATACTCTACACATAAAGATATGTGATGCCTTAAACAAATACTCAATACATCTAGAATGTTTTCTCTCACTGTAGATATACATTATTCACTGAACAATAAATTCATTCACTCTCAATTTCAATTTTTTTAACACTATTTGAGGTATTAGGAAATACCCGAGTCCCTAAGGCAGTGTAAGAAAGAAAACGGAATATTAAGACGCACTGACGTGGGGGGAGAACGAACTTTCCCACTGGTGGACTCAATAAATTTCAAAACATATTTTGTGGGCGGTGGAGTAAAATATGAATAATTAAGTATTGGGCGGACTAACCACGCTATCGTGACCATGACACAGCTCCCCCCCCTCCCAGAGATTAATATTATGCAGTAGCGTCAAAAAAACCTTTACAGTACAGCATTTATACAGATTCTTTAAATAACTAATACTCTTGGTTACGGGTTCACGGTTTGGTGAATATACACTCAATAACATATCAATACAAGCAAATTACCTAAACATTAATAATTCACACATCAAAAGAATAAAATAAGATATCATCTGTTACAGGAGCTCTAAAAAAAATCAGACATAAAGAAATGGTAATTTGTTATCAAACAAATAGAATCTGAAACACCTTCATAAAAAGTACATAGATATGAAATAATTTCACAAAATATACTGGGTTACATAAATATGAAACAATTGGGCATAAAATAAAATGGATTACATACATACATACATAAGAGATATATAAACGCCTTGGTTAAGGACATTCAGATGACAGGCAAGTCGAAAGGAATGATTCAAACCCACCTTTTGACTCATTCAATATTTACTGGTGTGTTCAAAACCTGCAGAGAAGAAGGCGTTCATCAATATTACACGGTGATCAATCTGATACATTATACTGCCAGATTCTGAGGTCACTAATTCTGAGGGGATAACTTAACTCTATTCTTAATTTTAAGGTCGCTGCCACCAGACCCCCTTTGGACAGTATGTAGCTCGTTAGGTAGCGGGCAAAGTAAGCTAGGCATTGGGTTGGGTTTTTCATTGACCAAATCGATAGTGGGAAAAAGGGTGAAACTGTAGCGTACTATATATGGCCAGCTGTCAAATTCTCTTTGTATGGGCTCACATACGTATGTACATGTAGATATCTCACACTCAGGATTGAGGTAGATTAGAAACTCACAATGCGTTTTCTGTATATATTGTACTAGCAGAATCGCTGGGCAGCGGTAGGACGCCACCTTCCGGGAGGCTCCACATTGTCTCACTGTTCAGTCCCCAAAACTTCTTCTTCCATCAATAGTTCATTAACGGTGTATGTAAGTTCCACCATGTTTTTCACTACAACGCTACAGCAAAGTATATTTTTTAGCATTAAACTTTTACTTTTTTTACTTTTATCCTCTTCGCCACTGATCGGCTTGTTAGCCGCTTGGGCGATCGGTCACGTCTCTTTTCATTTATATTCTTCACCAAAAGATCGGCTCGCTAGCCGCCCGGGCGATCGGTCACGTCTCTGTCACGCACTGTTGGCAAATACTGGGCATGCACCGGCTCCTGAATGTACCTGAACCCGCTCCAGTGTTGGTCAAGTCTTCTCTTGAAAGAGCTCACACTCGGTGCCGTCACAACACTCTCTGGTAGATTGTTCCAAGAGTTTACAACCCTCACTCCGAAAAAGTTTGCCCTCACGGTTTTCTGGACTTGCGGCTTCTTCAATCTTGAGCTGTGACCCCTTGTGGGGCGAGCGTCCGCCAGCTCCAAGTAAGGACACTCAACTGAGTAGTGCCCCTGAGATGCTTATACACCTCAACTAGGTCACCCCTTGCCCGTCTGTAGTATAAGCTAGGCAAGTTCAGGCGCTCCAATCTCTCAGGGTAGCTGAGGTGCCGAAGTGCAGGCACCAGTTTGGTGGCCCTCCTTTGAACATTTTCAACCAACTGACAGTCCCTAGCATATCTCGGGGACCAGATGGGGTGACAGTACTCCAGATGGGGAAGCACTTCACTCCTGAAGATCGTCACGAGGGACGGACCGTCTAGATCTGAACGACCTTCTTATAAGACCCAATAATTTATTTGCCTGATTTATCTTCTTCTCACAGTGGCCCGAGAACTTCAGCTCATTGTCAACATACACACCTAGGTCCTTCTCACACACAGTCTCAACTAGTGCATTTTCTTCATCCCGTTGGGACATATGATACGCCTCCTTACCGTTGGTACGCCCCAGGTGCATCCTCTTACACTTCGTGACATTGAATCTCACCAGCCATTTCTTCGACCATTCCTGGAGCCCACAGAGGTCCTTCTGCAGCTCTTCACAGACCGCTTGGTTCTTAATTTCCCGAAATAACTTGCCATCATCGGCAAACATTTGTATGGAGGAGTGTACAACGTCAGGCATGTCATTTATGAAACAAACAAACAACAGCGGGCCCAATACACTACCCTGCAGTACCCCACTTGTTACAGGTACAGATGACGATTTCGTGCCATTAATCACCACACACTGCTTGCGGTCATGTAGAAAGTCTTCTATCCACGCTAGGACATTTCCCCGAATTCCGTACCCTTCCAGTTTGATTTTCAGCCTTTCGTGGGGTACACTGTCGAAAGCCTTGGCAAAATCTAGGTAAATATTGTCGATATTACCACCCCGTTCTAGAATATGGGTCCAAATATCCAATACCTTGAGCAATTGTGTTAAGCAAGAGCGCCCCGGCATAAAACCGTGTTGGCAGTCCTTTACAAGGTTGTTTCGTAGTAGATGTTCCATCGCGTCATCTCTGATAATACTCTCAAGTACTTTACATATTATGCTGGTCAGGCTCACCGGTCTATAGTTGTTCGTGGAGTGACTATCGTCCTTCTTGAAGATAGGACTCACATAAGCCACTTTCCATTCACTGGGGACCATTTGTTCATCCAGGCATTTACAAAACAGAATCTTCAGGGGCTCTGCAAGCTCGTTGCACAGCTCTCTTAGCACTCTGAATTGCACCATGTCAGGTCAGGGCTCTTATGGACCTTTAGCCTGGACAGTTTATTTCTATCACCCTCTTCTGTGAACACAATGTGGTTCAATGCTGTGTCCGAACCGTCTGTCCTCAAACGCAGGAAGGTTAGTTGCATCCTCTCTTGAGCCACCCAGGAAAAAGCTGTTCAATGCCTCAGCTTTATCCTGGTCAGAATCTACGTAACTTCATCTTCAAGCCTCAAGGTCTGATACTCCTACTCGTTTTTCGAATTTCGACTTTGCATAGCGGTAAAACGCCTTTGGGTTGACTTGACCTCGCGTGCAACCAGCCTCTAAGAACTCCTTTTCAGCCCTCCTACACTCTATCTTTGCTTGGTTTGTAGTTTACAAACTCAGTGCGGCTGCGAACAGAACTATTCAAGGGGATACGTTAGATTTTGGAGATTGCTGAGATTGTAGAATAGCGTTCAGAAGTTAATGACTTTTTCTTAAAATAGACAACTGTACTAACTAAACTACAAACATCAGATTCTGATGCTTGGGCAACAAAATAATCTAAAATTCAGTAGCAATTGGAAATTCATGGCTATCCCCAGGGACAATATCACGGGATGTCATATGTACAAGACTCAACACTCACTTAGCAACAATGTTACTATAATAAGGCGGGTTGAAGCCTTCAGCATCACTCACAAAGAGAGGTTGGTTTCAAGGAAATTGAAGAAAATGAAGCAGGAGACTCAGGCGTCTTGGGCAGTAGAGAAAACAGGATGGCCTCAGACAGGGGGACTCAATAAAAGAAGAGCATAGCTACATGTTTTTGTGGGCTGTTGAGCGTAATATGGAATCATCTGGTTACGTTAACTTGTGGCAATAATATGACCGTAGTCATTATTACTATATTGCTTATCTGTTGTTACATTTCAACTATTATTTTGGTGCTTTCGTGTCCAGAAGTGGTGAGGGCGAGGTTTGTTTCTTCTTCATGAGTTTGCTACAGGTGCTACTGTGTGTTTGTGGTTTCTCTGTTAGTCTGTAGTAGTGTTGGTGGCTGCTTGTGGGGTCAGGTGTGGGTTTGGTTAGGGCGGTGAAAGAGGGGTGTGGAATCAGCGGGAGTATGTTGGTTGCGTTAGTAGTTTGAGGTGCTTGGGGATGTAGGGGTTTGTCTGGCTTTTCTGTTTGTGTTTTAATGGTCTGTTTGTTTTAGAGTTACAGGTGTGTTTCTTCCTCCTTTGGGTTGCTCGGTGTAGTTATTGTGTTTTGTTGTAGTTTGTTGGTGGTTGTAAATTGTAGTTGTCATAGTGAAAGTGGCACGACTGGTCTGTTGAAACCTGATGACTCATAATTGCTCCATGCTCACAAAACTCGTGGATAACTAGTGAGTGCCCCAAAAAAACTCATTTCTCTAGCTGAGGTGCCGTTCATTTTCTCCTGCTTCCTAAATCCAACTTTTCTATAAAGTAAATTTGAATGTGAGAGAACACGCTGTTTTGCGTCAACTTAGATATGTCTGATAACAGATGAAGCATTCAAAGATCCACTTTGTGACTGATGTTGAAGTTTAGAATTGTATTTACTGTTGATGAAATTGTCAATATGATTCGAAACCTTTTGCGGCCCAGCCAGCCAGGCTAGCCGCCCGCCAATATGTTGACTGGCCGTCCATTATGATCTCTCACGCATCATAGTAAAGCACAGCCACCTCTTGGTAATAGTGTTATTTGTTTGGGTCAGCGCTAAGTAGATGTGCTGTGGCTGTGTCTTCATCCTGAGCACCTATATATGTGTCTCCTCAGGGGTGTAAGGTGTGTGAAATGTAGAAAAATGGCGAATGTGAAAAAATGTGAAGGCGCACAAATGATAATGTTGAGTAGTATTGTTGATATGTTCCTAGAGTCTGTGACTGATTAAGAGTTGAGAATCTCAGGTACCGTGTATTGCTGGTACTCAAGTGTGTCATATGATGAAGGGTTATATATCTGAACATTAAAAAAGACGTTCGAACATCCCACCGCCAGCACACACTTTGCGCTATATAACCTTGAAGCAGCCGTGACAATTAATTTTGCATATTTGCATAGCATATGCTTTATTGGGCTAGTGAAATATATATATATATACATATATATATATATATATATATATATATATATATATATATATATATATATATATATATATTAAGGCTAGTGAAATATATATATATATATATATATATATATATATATATATATATATATATATATATATATATATATATATATATATATATATATATATATATGTGTGTGTGTGTAACCAGTCAGGATTTTCAGACTTTATTTTCTCCCACTTGACTTGTGGTTTATTAAGATTAATAGATGGTAATGGCAATTAGGAAGCGCCCTTTGAAAAAATCGAACCAGCACAGAACACTTAAATCTACTAAACAAAATGAATTGTCCGTGACCTCTGAGCCCGGCAGAAGGTCGTGCTGATGCTCCCGCTAGAGACCAAGGAAAATGGCCGCTTTTGGATCGTTGTGCCCAAGTAAGGCGGGGGAAGAGGAGAGTGTGGGGAAGGACGACCTCCTTGCCACGCTGTTAAGGCAACTAGGGCAGTTGAAGTGAGTTGACACTCTAAAGGGAAAATGAAGCCCTCAGGACAGAACTCCTTCAATTAGGTGTCCTACCTAACAGGACTACTGAAAAGGAAGAGCAAACCGTGGAAGTACTGGTTACTCTCCAAGGGACTAGGGTCAGGTTTAGGAAAGCTGACCAAAATTGTGAGTCTATTAACCCTTACCAGGTACTGCAGGAAGCTGGAAAGGAAAGAAAAGAGCAGGACAGTATGGATCAGAGAGGAAAGGGCAGTTGTACAAACCCTGCCCCACAGAGTAGATCGTGGTAGTTGGTGACAGCCAGGTGGGGTTTATGGATAGAACTTTTTATTGCGAGAGACGGAAACATAGGACTAGGGTATGTTTTTCCTGGGGAATGGGATGGGGCATGTAGCCGGAAGGTTAGACAGGTTTTTGTCGGGGAGGTGCCAATCAATGAGTGTGTCTTAGTGTGGGAGGAAACGACATGGAGTAGGGAGTTAGAATTAGGAACTTTTCAAAATTATGGGGAGGCGCTGGGGAAGATTAGAGATGAGGGAGGGATCCCGATGGTATGTAAGTGTCTTGCTAGAAAGAGGGGGTCGGTCGTGAATGGCTGTCCAGGGCAATTGCTATTAATTGCCGACTGGAGAAACATTATGCAAATGGTTGGGCATTCGTGAAGTGACTAGCTTCAACGATTTTATGGCAACGACTACCTATGCTATCGCGACAGATACACTTGTCTCGTGGGGGTAGATTTGTTTATACATCCCTGGAGGCGTGAAATTATTCATATCGAAGGGGGTTTCGCCAGTAGAGAGGGTCATGAGAAATGGAGTCAAAAACAAGGAGGTCCTGGGAAGTAGTGAAACTGAGAAGTAGATAATGCTGAAAATATAGTTAGTCATAATAACAAACATCAAAGTAATAAATGTAAAACAGATGAAACGGAAGAAATATATTGAGTGTTTATTATACTAATAAGTAGAAGCTAATGTAACAAAATGGACCATCAGAATAGTGTTAAGTAAAGAAAGAACATAGATATAATTGCAATAACGGGAAACATGGATAAATTCAAACAGCAAAGCATTTTTAGCAGAATTTATATTCAGGATATAACCTATTTAAATTTGACAGAGTAGGAAGGAGGAGGTGGCGGTGTAGCAGTGTATATCAGAGTGTCGTTAAAAGCTGCAATAAATCAAACATTAAAAGCAAATAGCGACAATGAAAGTATTTGGGTAAGATTGGTGAGGCAGTGAATCCGTGATCATTGGTGTTGTTATATATAGACCACCTAATTTGAGTAGGAACGATGGTAAATTGCTATGGGAGGAAATAAAGAGGCATCTGATAGAAACAATGTATGTGTCACAGGCAATTTCAACTTTTCAGGCATAGATTGGAAAAATAAAGCAAAGATATTGAATCTGAATTTTCTAGAAAGTAGTACAGGATAGTTTTTATATCAATTCATAAACTCACCACTAGAGGAAATAATATCCTCGAATTGAGTTCTCAGTAATAATGAAAATCTAGTAAAAGATGTTAGAGTTGAGACGAACTGAAACAGTGATCATAAAGCCATATATTTTAGCATAATATGGGATATAGCAGGAAGAAGGAAAATTGGCCTTGATCTAGTTTTAGGAAGGCTAATTACGGTAGCATAAGGAGAGACCCTGAGGGATGACCTATGGTCAAAGATTAATCCCCCACACCTCCGAGAGCTTCAATAAACTGGGACAGGATAACCCCGAATTTATTTAGCAACTACTTATGAACAATTTATTTAGACAATCAATAATGCCCAAAAATAAACACATCCTAAAAGAAAATTCAGATAAATCTGGAACCAACCAAAATACGGATGAGCCTTAATAGACTCTTAAGATCTTCTAGGGAAAAAGAAAGGAGTATATAGAAAAGTTAAGAAGGCGAAAATGCTTACTTGGTTACTATCAGAACCCTAAACAAGACAGGTAAAAAACAGAAATTAGGAAAGCATAAGCTATTTTCAATATCTTGAGCTAAATATAAGACAAAAGTCACTTCACTATAACTAAATCTCTAACATACGCTTCATGTGTTTCTTGGATAGCAAAATTTATTACAAATTGTTTTTGGGTTAATTGTGAATATTATTCTCTCAAGTAGTGTAGTACGTTAAATAGTCATTTTCACTCTGTATTCACAAATGAAAACCTAGCACAGTTTCCAGAAGTTCATAAGGTATATAACGACAGTATAGAAAATATGTTGATGAATATCAATATTACTAGTAACGATGTGCTTAAAGTAATTAACAAACTGAAGCCTCATAAATCGCCTGGTCCAGACGAGGTATATGCTAGAATATTAAAAGAATGTAGAGATGAGTTGAGTAATCCATTAGCAGTTTTATTTAATAAGTCATTAGAATCGGGCCTAGTGCCAGAAGCTTGGAAACTTGCAAATGTAGTTCGATTTTCAAAAGGGTGATAAATCAATAGCATCAAATTACCGTCCCATTAGTCTCACGTCAATCATAGGCAAGTTGCTAGAGTCAATTATTGCTACAAAAATCAGAAGCCACCTTGAAACATTCAACTTAATTCATTCTTCTCAGCACGGGTTCACCCAGGGACGTTCTTGTCTCACAAATTTGCTTAGCTTTTTCTCAGAAGTATATGAAGCGGTAGATAATGATAAGTCATATGATATAATTTATTTAGATTTCAGTAAAGCATTCGATAGAGTCCCTCATGAGAGATTGATAAGGAAGGTAGAAGCACATGGAATAGGTGGATCAGTATTAAAATGGATTAGGTCATGGTTAACTGGTAGGAAACAAAGAGTCAGCATAAATGGATTAAAGTCAGACTGGGTGCGGTCAAAAGCGAGTTCCCCAGGGATCTGTATTAGGCCCTCTGCTGTTTGTTATATTCATTAATGATCTTGATTTAGGCATAACTAGTAGGATTAGTAAATTTGCAGATGATACCAAAATGGGAGAGTGATAAATTCAGACAGTGACTTTGAACACCTTCAAAGAGATCTAGATACCTTACATGAGTGGTCAGTAGACTGGCAAATGAATTTTAATACTGATAAATGCAAGGTACTACAGATAGGGAAGACGAATACAAACGTTAAGTATAAACTAGGTAACACGGAAATAGAAAACTCAGTTTGTGAAAAAGATCTAGGTGTATTTGTTAGCAACGACTTGAAACCTAGAAAACAATGTATTAGCGTTCGCAACAAGGCAAACAGGATTCTTGGGTTCATATCTAGGTCTGTGAGTAACAGAACTGCTGACGTTATCTTGAAACTTTACCTAGCATTAGTGAGGCCACACATGGATTATGCGGTTCAGTTCTGGTGTCCTTATTATAGAATGGACATAGATTCTTTGGAGAGAGTACAAAGAAGAATGACAAAAATGATCCATAATATTAGAAACCTTCCATATGAAGAAAAGACTGAAAAGCTTAGGCTTACATTCATTAGAGAGGCGTAGAGTTAGGGGAGATATGATAGAGGTGTACAAGTGGGTAAGGGATTAACAAGGGTAAAATGGAAGATGTTCTGAAGCTCAGTAATAACGAAATAACTAGAACAAATGGCTTTAAATTAGATAAATTCCGATTCAGAAAGGATATAGGCAAGCACTGGTTTGGTAATAGAGTTGTGGATATGTGGAATAGGCTACCGAGTGCTATAGTAGGATCGGGGACGCTAGGGAGCTTCAAGACGAAGTTGGATAGGCACATGGAAGTGCTGGGATGGGTGTGAAAGGGATCTGCCCTGTATGGGCCAGTCGGCCTCCTGCAGTATCCCACTTTCTTATGTTCTTATGTATGTTCTTATATGACCAACTTCATAACTTGAAAAAGATCACAGC
>NW_024746541.1:5517842-5528915 GCF_018991925.1 Homarus americanus | reverse complement strand
TGGATTCAGAGTCACGCCTACACTACCTGCTTAAATTTATTCGAGAATCTGTAAAGAAATAATTTAGAATTCAAAAATATATTCCTCCATCTATTTTTCTTTTTTCGCCAGAAGCTAACTTAACCTTACTCAAGTAACGCAAACCAAATTTCATAATTTATTTCTTTATGTATTAAATTATGTAATTGTATATTTCCTCTGTTCATTGAATACTGTTTACCGTACATCACGTTACCTAGTTTATTTTTCTTCCTTTTTTCTTAACTCTACAAAAATTTTCACGCATTTTCAATATAATGTTTGTCTTTATCGCAAAACCCTTACTGAAAAATCTTGTTTCTTCACTTATTTATATTGTTCAGACATATTAAGAATGCTTACTGCCGAAACAAAAGATAGTTAATGTATTTCTAAATGCCGAATAAAAGTCAAACGACTGCGTCTTTCTCCCCAGAACTGTATTTGCAGGTGACCACAATCTCTGGCAGTCAATTGTAAAGTATAAATTACTTAATACAACGTAAAAATAGCCTCCTAGGTGAAGTGAGATATATATAGAGATAAAATAATAATAATAAAAAATAATAATTCAACATGTGTGGGAGACAGGAGCCTTGTTATTAAGATGATCAAGGTAGCTGTCAGCCACACCTGGGGGGCTGACCACACCTAATATTACCGTCCTTGATTTAGAGCTATATGTTCACAAAAGAAAGCTGTGATGAACCCGTTGTCTAAATCGAAATAGGGGAATTTATCTAACTGAAGAGAACTTTATCTTAGACAAAATGATAACAGAGGTAGGTATTTAGATTTAATAAAGCAGCTACAATTACCTCGAGGAACAAGTTACCGACTCAAAAGGTACATCAGTTCAAGACGGCCGAAAAAAAAAATCTTGACCATAATTTCGTTCATCATGAGGTGAAAAACTAGAAAATTATTCATAGTGGTTTGTGAATCTGTTAAAACTTCCAAGTCAAAGAGGAGCAACTGTGTGTAGGAAAATATGATGCTGATTATGATGATCATGATGACGATGTTTGTTTTCAGCCAAGACATAAATTATAAGTTCTGTGGTAAGTTGCACATCAACCCGCTATGTATTTCGTAAGTAACTGATGATAATATGTCGTAGGCAACTAATAAACGGACGGACGTGAAAATTGTGAAGGTAAAAACAAAAGGAAAAAATAGAAACTTTCTCATTTGCTAAACAATCTTTCTTATTTGTAATGATATATATATATATATATATATATATATATATATATATATATATATATATATATATATATATATATATATATATATATATGTATATATATATATATATATATATATATATATATATATATATATATATATATATATATATATATATATATATATAATTAATAATACAAATAATATCTGCATATTTTAATCAAACATTTATCAGATTAAACGATAGTCATCCAGAGTAGCGTCAAATAAACCAGGTGTATTGTAGGTATTGTAGACACTAAAACCATTTCCATAGGTTTAGACGACGTATTGATAAATAGTGTATATAATAGTAGTGATGAACCAAATAGTACCAAAAACTACTTCGCTATTTTAGACCACAAACTCGAAAGAGAAATATTTAACTTAATTGTCAAGAGGAATCTATCAAATCATTGCTTCAGTAGTAAAAAATAAATATTTACCGTACAGTACCTTGAAGTAATTACAGAGTCATTAGAGTAGATTAAATGTATTTTCATCATATTATCACCAACAAACTATCAAATTGACCATTGTTAGTCTAGGTTAATAATAGATAATCAAAGTCTGTTTAACCACAAAATGATTATTACTCATTTGTAGTTAAATATAGTAGGTAATCCTCTATGCATGGAACTGGAAATAATTCATAACATATTATTTTATCACCTGAACACGCTTATCTAAATAACCTGACTCACAAAAATCTAACCTAAACCTAACCTAACCTAACCTAACTTAACCCAAAGAAACTTCATTAAAATTCAACCAATGTAACCTACCTAACCTAACCTAAATCAACCTAGCCTACTCAACTTAAAATTAACAACCCAACTCAACCCAACCTAACCTAACCACAATGAGATTAATAGAATACAGCCAAAAGAGAGCATACATTAACTTATCATACTTTCATACACAACTTCTTATATATATCACACAACGACTAAATGCTATGACTTACTCCATATTATGCCTTTATACACTATATTATACCGTCATGCATAATATAACTTCTCGATTACATTATCATACCACAATCATATTCAAAATAAAATTATTCAGACGAAAAGATTGTTTTGGTGGTCCTATTAAGGGTTAAAAAGGCAATGTGAAACGGAAGAGTAAACGAAATGTGGCGGGAGGTAACCGTAGACCTATTGAGACATTCCTCTTGTATTGTAGAACGTTACCATGGTTCCCTTCCTCTTTAACATGGCCCGCGACCACCTGGGGGAGTGGAGGTTTTATTCCTTGTGTACAATAAAGACTCACATCTTAATTATAGAAAACGTTAGTGAGATAGACAGGACGGACACGGAGTCGGAGAGGATGAATAGATAAGATAAGTCTAACTAAGGTAAAAAAAAAAAGGAAGAAGAAGACTACGATGCTGATTTTCTCTTGCGGTAAAATTGCTGGCAGTAAAAGAGTAAAGGTTCCTGAGGCTACACACATCAACAAAAACTGTTATTTCTTTTTCTTGACTTGTTTTGGGTCATATCTGCCTCAAGTCACCATCGCTTTTTTCTCCCAGCCAGTTTCACGTTGAATAGAACTTGGCGAAAGTTTGAAAAAAGTTTGTCCGTTTGTCCTCGTGTTCTTAGGCTTCACCATACAATGCTTTCCGAGCTTTTGTTTTCCTCCTCCCATTACATATTATACTCTAATCTTATAACACGTTTTTATTAACCATCTATCATACTGGTACTCAAGGCAATATACCATGACTCACTATATCATACACATATATACACTGGCATTATACACAATCACACTGAGATCAATAGAGTACAGCCAACAGAGACCATACGTTAATAGTCACATTATATACTGGCATACGAATAACACAACTATATATATATATATATATATATATATATATATATATATATATATATATGCAATCACTGTAGGTGAGCGTGATCTAGGTATATGCTGATAACCACAAGGAAAGAAGAAAACACGAAGTTCCTAAGCGCTTTCGTTTAATTCACATCTTCAGGGGTGAGTACAGACTAAGGAGAAGTACAAAACAAGGTATATATATACAGAGGAGGGTGAGATCAGGTCCACAATGGTCAGGTATTAGGTAATGACCCTACTAATCTTTAAAAAGCACCGCAACGGTCGGTAGTCAGGTCAGAGGGTAAGGTGACCCAACCTTCTCACCTGGTTACAAATCTTCTTAATTACAAAATTGTCCAGTTTGTACATACCATTACTCAAATTCATGTTGACTGCTTCGGTATGTTTAATGAGACTAGATTCTATAATGTTCCTACTGTCAATTGAATTACAAGGTAATATTGAGGAGGCATTATCCCAGTCAATGCAATGCTTGTTATCCCTCAAATGAACAAACAGAGCATTGGATTCCTGGCCTGTCCTAACACTATATTTATGTTGTTTAAGTCTAGTTACAAGATCTTTACCTGTCTGGCCTAAGTAAAACATATTACATTCCTTGCAAGGAACTTTATAAATGCAACCAATTGTGTTGTTGGGGGAGTTCTTGATTAACATTTGTTTAACAGTGCATGAGTTTTTAAATGCCACATTGACGTTCCAAGTTTTTAGTTGTAAAGGAATTTGAGAGAAATTTTTGTGAAATGGTAATACTAAGAGATTCTTATGGTCACGGGTGGGCTTGGGATCAGTTCTATAAAAAGATTTCTTAGTAACGTTCAGGCATTTGTCTATGAAAGATGTAGGGTATTTAAGGTTTGAGCCAATATTATAGATATATTTATATTCCTCATCAATGAATTCCGGGCTGCAAATTCTCAAAGCACGTAAAAACATTGTTGAAAATACTGACAGTTTGACTCTATTATGGTGGGCAGAATAATAATGAATGTATGAACACACATTAGTAGGTTTTCTATAAATACTGAACTTAAAGGTGTTACCTATTATGTGTATCAGACAGTCTAGGAATGGCAATTTACAATCCTGCTCTAATTCCACAGTGAATTTGATCGAGGGGGCTAAGTTATTAAGTTGTGGCAGGAAAGCTTTTAGGTCCTCATTACTTGGCCAGAGACATAATACATCATCTATATATCTAAACCAGACTGCTGAAGGTGGTAAAATATTACTTAATAGTTTCTTTTCAAAGAATTCCATATATAGGTTGCTTAATACAGGTGAGAGTGGATTACCCATTGCCATACCAATTTTTTTAGCATAATATTCTCCATTGAATTCAAATTTACAATCCTTAATACATAATTTGATGAGTTCGATGAAATCATCTTTCGAGACGGGCATTGAAATATTATCCAGGGAATCTATGAGGAACTCCAGTAAATCATCAACTGGGACCTTTGCAAAGAGTGATGTAACATCAAAACTGACCAGTTTAAAATCATAATCAATGTGTAAGTTATTGAGTTTATCAACCAGATCCATATTATTCTTTATATTAGAGTTAGAAATGTTGCCAACTTGGGGATTTAATAAAGAAACTAATCAAGAACTCCCCCAATAACACAATTGGTTGCATTTATAAAGTTCCTTGCAAGGAATGTAATATGTTTTACTTAGGCCAGACAGGTAAAGATCTTGTAACTAGACTTAAACAACATAAATATAGTGTTAGGACAGGCCAGGAATCTAATGCTCTGTTTGTTCATTTGAAGGATAATAAGCATTGCATTGACTGGGATAATGCCTCCTCAATATTAACTTGTAATTCAATTGACAGTAGGAACATTATAGAATCTAGTCTCATTAAACATACCGAAGCAGTCAACATGAATTTGAGCAATGGCATGTACAAACTGGACAATTTTGTAATTAAGAAGATTTGTAACCACATGAGAAGGTTGGGTCACCTTACCCTCTGACCTGACTACCCACCATTGCGGTGCTTTTTAAAGATTAGTAGGGTCATTACCTAATACCTGACCATTGTGGACCTGATCTCACCCTCCTCTGTATATATACACCTTGTTTTGTACTTCTCTTAGTCGGTACTCACCCCTGAAAACGTGAATTACACGAAAGCGCTTGGGAACTTCGTGTTTTCTTTTTCCTTGTGGTTATCACCATATATATATATATATATATATATATATATATATATATATATATATATATATATATATATATATATATATATTATCGCTACCATCATCATCACCATCATCATTATCGGCATCATCATCATCACGACGATCATTATTATCATCATGACCATCATCATCATCACCAATTATATATATATATATATATATATATATATATATATATATATATATATATATATATATATATATATATATTATCATTACCATCATCATTATCAATGTTCATCATCATCACCATCATCATACATCATCATCATCATTACCATCATCATCATCACCATCATCATCACCATCATCATTATCATCACTATCATCATCACCACAATCATCATCATCATCACCACCATCATTATCATCATTATCATCAATACCATCATCACCACCATCATCATCACCGCCACCATCATCATCATCATCATCATCATCATCACAACCACCATCATCACCACCATCACGACGATCATCATCACAATCATCAACACCACCACCATCATCATCATCATCACCATCATCATCACCACCATAATCACCACCATCATCATCACCATCATCACTGCCATCATCATCATCACCATCATCATCACCATCCTCATAAACATCATCACCACCATCACCACGATCATCATCACCATCATTAGCATCACCACCATCATCAACACAATCACATCATTACCATCATCATCCTCACCACCATCATCCTCCTCACCACCATCATCCTCCTCACCACCATCATCCTCCTCACCATCATCATCATCACCACCACCATCATCATCACAACCACCATCATCATCATCACCACCATCATCATCACCATCATCACTATCATATTCACCACCATCATCATCATCATTATCATTACCAAATATCATCATCACCATTACCACCATCATCAACACCACCATCATCAATACCATCATCATCACCACCATCATCATCACCACCATCATCATCATCACCATCACCACCACCATCATCATCATCATCACCATCACCACCATCATTATCATCACCATCATCATCATCACCATCATCATCCTCATCATCACCACCATAATCATCATCACCACCATCATCATAACCACCATCATCACCATCACCATCATCACCACCAACATCATCACCACTATCATTATCATTACCATCATCATCATCACCATCATTATCATTACCATCATTATCATTACCATCATCATCACCACCATCATCATTATTATCATCACCACCATCATCATCCCCTAAACAAATTTTTCGAATGGTCTGAAAAATGGCAGATGAAATTCAACGTGGACAAATGTAAAGTACTCAGTATAGGAGATGTAAACAGGGAAACCAGATACCAGATGAACAACGATACCATAGAGAAATCCGACTGCGAGAGAGATTTAGGAGTAATGATAAGTAGGAACCTTAAGCCAAGTAAACAATGTGTTTTTGCTCGTAACAAGGCTAATAAAGTACTTGAATTCATACAAAGGAGTGTTAGTTACAAGACTAGCGAGGTCATCCTAAAACTGTATCTTGGGCTTGTGAGACCACACCTGGATTATGCAGTTCAGTTCTGGTCACCGTATTACAGAAAGGATATAGAATCATTGGAAAGAATTCAGAGGAGAATGACAAGACTAATTCCGGGCATTAGGAACCTTGAGTATAGAGACAGGTTAAAGCATCTTAATTTGCACTCCCTCGAGAGACGTAGAGCGAGGGGCGACCTGATAGAGGTGTATAAGTGGAAGTCAGGGCTAAACAAAGGGGACATTACAAAGGCACTCAAACTATCCAACCAGGAGCGAACTCGTAACAATGGTTTTAAATTAGACAAATTTAGATTTAGGCGTAAAATAGGTAAACACTGGATTGGAAACAGAGTAGTGGATGAATGGAACAAGTTACCAAATATCATCATTAACTCGAATACACTGAATAGCTTCAAACATAGGTTGGATGCTTATATGAGCAATAGGGGTTGAGTGTAAACGGGACTGCCCAGTATGGGCCAATAGGCCAGCTGCAGTTTCCTTCATTCTTATGTTCTTATGTTATCACCATCATCATTGTAAGAATATTATGTATGTTGTATGTATACCATGTATGTACTCTATATATGCACATTATTTCTCTAGTCAGTAGCGTGTGGTAATGCCCCTGTTACATGTCACCACACGCTTAGATAAAGTAGCGACGAGTAATAAAATATATGGCTCTGACTTAAATCTTACGCACAATACTAAAAAATATATGAAAGGGTCAAAAATACATATCAAACGAAAATATAGTCAGTAAAACATTGACCTATTTAACTACCAACGATGTTGTGTAAACTATGTATAACTTCTAAGACTAAAAACAAAACAAATAATAAAAATATTGTAAACTACTAAACTTCTTGATTCTCGGAAGACGGTAAGAAATGATTATGATTCCTTTAGTGTTTTTAATAATAGTGGATTTTACATTCAATGGTAGCCCGGTCTCCAATTTCATCCGCCTCTCGGATGCCAAAAGCAAAAGATTTAAAATAAATAAAATGATTAATAATGAAAATATATAAATAAAACGAGCAAATACGTGAATAAATACGCAATCAAAGAGTAATAAGTCATTTATGGTTCAGTGAGCCAGATTTATTGAGGTGATTACGACACAATACACACACACAATAATAAATAATGCTTAACGAGGGTGGCTGCGGTGTCATCTCCAATAAATCCTTCAAGAGACACAACAAACTAGCTATGAGTGATGAAACAAACTTTCATACATATAATTAAATCTAAAAAATAATCGATGAAATCACTTTTATCATCCACCAACCAGTGAAGATTAGTTTTGTCTCCCCAGGAAACAACGTGGATGGAACCAGACGTAAGCTGACGTGGTTTATCGTAACTTTCTGCCGTTGTCTCAATCCAACAGTGCCAACCTGTCGCATCGTTACGAAGTCGTTGAGAAAAAACTATATCTGGATTATCTGTCCAGAAATTAGTTGGGGTGAAAGTGGTGTCTCATAGTGAAGCGTCTGCCAGGTGTTACGGTCCCTCCAGCAACTGTTATAACTAAACTGAAGTAGTATGGTGATGTTACCAGCTCAGGCCACCGTCACAACATCACCAGCTTGTTGAACATCTTACCATACTCGCTGAATTGTTGTATGGTCCGAAAATCCAAACATTGTGAGGTATGAAACTATGAATCCATACTTGTAGATTCAGAGGTTGTTGTTCCTGAATAGTTGAAGGTAAATTGTATACGGCCGCTGAAAACCGAACGTTGTTATTTGGAGACCCAGAATATTTTGATGTAAGATTCAAGTATAGTGGTAAGAGAAAAGGTGTGTGTGTGTGCTAGGGTTAAAGAAGTTAGGGTTAGGTTAGAGACAGGGGTTAATTCACAGTGAAATAAGACGTGATGTCTTATCTGGTTAGGTTAGGTTAGGGTTATGCATCTGCCCTTGAGCCAAATCTAGACGAGAAGGATAACAATTCAGGAAATATTATGTCTCTTTGTGGTTAAGATATGGGAGGGCGCCACTATAGTCTAACACGGCATTAACTTTACTTGCGCCATTAAATGCTCTTTTTGTCCCACAGAAATTTAATGTTTGTTTCACAGAAGATAGTGCTGGGGAGGCCCAAACCCTGATTAACCACATTCTTAACAAACACTACAGAGAGAGAGAGAGAGAGAGGAGAGAGAGAGAGAGAGAGAGAGAGAGAGAGAGAGAGAGAGAGAGAGAGTAAATTCCCCACCCTTCTTCTTTCTGGACCAAATACAAGTAGAGCCAGAACCATTATCACTAAAACTTACAGGAGTGAAGTTAATCTAACCTAGCACGAGTATGCAATGAACAATGTTTCTTTTTTTCCCTGAAATTTGTATGAGCGGGAGGTATACGTGCGGCATTCAAAGATTAAACACGGTGGAAAATAGCTAATTTGAAGCATGAGAGCATTATCTATGTTTTATTAAACTTTTTTGGTGAGACTTAACCAATAGATGGAAAAAATTAAATAATACAGGGTACGCATTTTAGTGTGTGTGTGTGTGTGTGTGTGTGTGTGTGTAGGAAAATATTTATCACCGCAAATAACTAACACTTCTACTCTGTCTAGGGGAATATATGTAAAAAATACGTACATATTTATGTATATATGTGTGCACGTGTATATCTGTATGTGCGTATGTAGAAGTATGTTTGGTAAAACGAAAATATAATATCTCAGTATAAATAACAACTAAAACTTTAAAAAGATTTGCAAAAAAATGTCAACAAAGTTTGGCTGGGCCTCCCACCTTGAGAGAGTACATGTTAGGGTTAGGTCAGGTCAGGTCAGGTCAGGTTTTGCCCCTTTTACGCAGATGACATTCCCATAGAGGGGTTCATTACCTATCCCCATAACGCAGAAACCCACTGTAGGACTGACCTGGCAGTACTACAAAATTTCGTCAGTTTTCTACACCATACAAAGAATAATATAAATCCAGAGCTACAGTGATAGAGAGTGAAAGATTAACCAACCTAACTCTTACCTATCCTAACCTAACCTTACCTAACCTACAATACTCAAAAGGTAAATAAACAATGAATGAGGCAACACAAACAATTCCTATCATTGTTTATTTGTTTACGTGTGGGGTCTTGTTTACATTACCGTCCATTTGTCACATACACGCCAGACCAACCAACAGTATGCTAATTATATCCCATTAATTCCATATCATGTTAATATCGTTCATTTACCCCATTCTCTTTCGTGTCTATTCTTCTATTATTCCGCCGTTTGTGTGTGTGTGTGTGTGTGTGTGTGTGTCAGCTAAGTGAATGCATTCATTTAGACTGGTCAAAATTGCAGGTATCCAGAAATGAGAGAGAGAGAGAGAGAGAGAGAGAGAGAGAGAGAGAGAGAGAGAGAGAGAGAGAGAGAGAGAGAGAGAGAGAGAGAGAGAGAGAGACTATGGGTCTATACTCTGTGTGTTGGTGTGTTAGCGAGATGATAGCGGAACAGGTGATATGTTATCTATCTTTAAAGAGTTTTACGATATCAGGAGAGAAGATAACATGGATCACCCGAAGATTAAACAATCTTCATGTAATTTAATCTAATCTGACCCTTTTGGATCTAACACTTGAACCTTTGTCATCTGAAGATTAAAACCCAGCTTATTTCACCTGAATAATAGATACACCCAGCTTATTCCACCTGAAGATTAATCACCCTAAGTTGGGGCGTTAATCTTAAGGTGATTAGACAAATATTGTGGAGATGGTGAAGAATGACCCAGGAATGTAACAGGTTGAAGATTACATGTCCGGCTTGGGGTTGGTGGTGGGAGGGGGTCAGGGTAGGTGGCATGGGTGATGGAGGGAGGGGAGGGGAGGAGAGGGAGGAGAAGGGGATATGGCCCAAGGACCCTGAAATCCACTCCACCTAAAAGTTTTAATTTTCTTTCTTTTTTTTTTCAATTTATGAATTAAGAGTTATGAGGTGTTTTTCTTTCTCTCTCTGTCTGTTATTTATGTGTTCAATAATAATATTAATTCAATTTAGTGCTTCCACTTAATGGGTATATATTTTGTGTGTGTATGAGTAGAAAAGAGGGAGGGGTGGCGGAGGGGTGAGGGTAGATGGACGGGAGGGCAGGAAATATGTGGTGGAGGTACAAGGATCAGGAATACACAGTGAGCGCCACAACCATTGTAATGGTGCGACTTTATCATACAGCGCCACTT
>NW_024746541.1:5465971-5517742 GCF_018991925.1 Homarus americanus | reverse complement strand
CTACCAAATTTGATTTTAACATGTTGACAAAGTGTACCCTAATACATATATTTTGCATGATTTCGTCCTCGACTGTGTGAAGATAGAACCTTTTAGGGACAAGTCCAAGCACACTGTGTGTGAAATGGCACAACACTTCATCTCTAATGGCAAGATAGCCGACATATTAAGATTGTATCCACTTTTTTGCACTTAGTAACTATATCATTTCTCATGTACAGAACCAAATACGCAATGTGCTTGAATACCTCTCACGTAAATGAGAATAACAAAGTGTGAGGCTAGACATACTGCCTCACACGCCTGTACTCACGCATTTGTGAATAAGTTACCCTTTATGTATAGAACTAAACAAATAATGTAAATGAAATACTGTGTAACATTCAGTGCCATAATATCCTGACAACAGGGGGTAATTATTATGACCCTTTGTAAACTCTACTTTGTAATCCTTTTGCGCTACCGCTCACAGGATGAGTGTGGGGTGCACAATAAAGTAGCCGCTGTAAGCGGCAAAATCAAAATCAAATCACACCACCACCTCCCTCACACCACCACCAACACCTCCCTCACACCACCACTAACACCTGTCTCACATCACCACCACTAACACATCCCTCACACCACCACCACCAACACCTCCCTCACACCACCACCCCTCCCCACACCACCACCAACATCTCTCTCACACGACCACCAACACCTCCCTCACACCACCACCACCAACACCTCCCCACACCACCACCACAACCACCGCCTCACACCACCACCAACACCTCCTTACACCACCACTAAAACCCCACACCACCACCACCAACACCTCCCCACACCACCACCAACACCTCCCCTCACACCACCACCAACACCTCCCCCACCCCACGACCACACCTCCCCACACCACCACCAAAACACCTCTCACACCACCACCAACACCTCCCCACACCACCACCAACACCTCACACCACCACCAACACATCCCACCACACCACCACCACTACCACCACTCACACCACCACCACCAACACCTACCACACCACCACCACCACCAACACCTCCGTCACACCACCACCAACACTCCCCACACCACCACCACCGACACCTCCTCACACCACCACCAAAACAACACCACCACCAACACCTCCTCACACCACCACCAACACCTCCCTCACACCACCACCAACACCTCCCTCACACCACCACGACTAACACCTCCCTCACACCACCACCAAAAACACCTCTCATACCACCACCAACACCTCCCCACACCACCACCAACACCTCACCACCAACACCCCACACCACCACCAACACCTCCCCACACCACCACCACCAACACCTACCCCACACCACCACAACCACCAACACCTCCGTCACACCACCACCAACACCTCCCCACACCACCACCCCCCACCACCACCACCAACACCTCCTCACACCACCACCACCAACACCTCCCCCACCACCACCTCCCCACCACCACCAACACCTCCTCACACCACCACCAACACCTCCCTCACACCACCACCACCAACACACACCACTACCAACACCTCCCTCACACCACCACCTCCCTCATACCATCACCACCAACACCCCCACACCACCACCAAAACCCTCACACCACCACCAACACCCCCCCCACACCACCACCAACACCTCCCCCACCACCACCACACCACCCCACACCACCACCACCACCCCACACCACCACCAACACCCCCACACCACCACCACCACCACCCCTCACACCACCACCAACACCCCCACACCACCACCAACACCTCCCCACACCACCACCAACACCTCCCCCACACCACCACCAACACCCCTCACACCAACACCACCCTCACACCACCACCACCAACACCTCACACCACCACCACCAACACCCCCCACACCACTACCAACACATCCCTCACACCACCACCACCACCCTCACACCACCACCACCACCAACACCTCCCTCACACCACCAACACCTCTGTCACACCACCACCAACACCTTCACACCACTACCAACACCTCCCTCACACCACCACCTCCCTCACACCACCACCAACACCACTATTATGTGTTCACTGTAGAAAAAAGTAACAATTTATTATGAAATAACAAACATTTATGAAACCTTACGAAGATGATATTTTGTGAGTAAGAAATAGTTAGTGATGTTAACTGTGGTGGGAGAGATGACTGAGGCCCTGGAACACGTCCTCACCTGCCTGAGTTACTCATTAATATGAAACCTGAAGGAAGTGATAGTTTGTGAGGTAGATGACCCTCACTATATATAGTATAACCTATATGTATAATGTTAAACTACACCAGATGTGATACACCTTGGACCTTTATTTCAATGAATTCTGTCCTCATTATCGCAGTTAACTTGGGAACCATAATATCCAATAAGTTTTTTTATGCCATTATGAGAGAATATGGCTAGACGGATGTCCCGTCAGTTTAAATCCTTAGTATTATAAAAGTTATGTAGTTGATATATTTTTAACATTAAAGTGATGTTTCTCATATTCAGCAGTTAGTAAACTACATCATCTCTCAATATGCAAATATTAAATTCACTTGCGAAGTAAAATATGATAATTCTAATCTCAGATTTTCTTTCAACCTGTCCCTGGCTCAGCCACACCTCCACCATCCATCCAGCTTAACGGTACTACCCTTCCTAATGATACCCACTTTCGGAATCTCGGCTCTCACCTGTCCACCCATGCGCACATCAATGAAGAGATTCAGCATTGGATCAGTTATTTATCTCAAGCCTTTGGCAGACTCCGAAATCTTGTCTTCAGCTGTAGGGAGCTGAATTTATCTACAAAGCTGCACGAATATCGAGCAGTGGTCCTCCTCGCCTTACAATATGGCAGTGAGAGATGGGTCACATACAGGAGGCACCTCAATGTACTTGAAAACGTCCAGCAACGTAGTCTGCGTTCCATCCTCCGAGTTCGCTGGGAACACATGAGAACAAATGCCAGTATTCTTGCTGACACCAACTGTAGGAGCATCGAGGCGACCATTATCCATGAACAACTACGCTGGACTGGCCATGTTACGCGCATGGACGACAGTAGACTGCCAAAGCAGCTACTTTACAGTCACCTAACGAATAGTAAACGTAACGCCGGCGGGCAATTAATGAAAAGGTATAATGATAGTTTTAAGACAAAACCCCTCACCTGTCAATACTTTCGAGTTAGCCCGACTGCAAACCGAGGCAGACAAGCTCCAGCCCCGAAAAGACGATGCCACCTCCTGCACTATGTAATGATTGTTCATCAGACCACAGCTTACAGCCCAGAGAATTACAACACATATAACAGTGAGTGCTACAGGCCTCGTGGTACCCCATCATACCAGGTTGACACATCCTGGGTCAGGACCCAAAGGACCTGACCCCGGCAACTAATTACATGGGTTAGCGGGTGACTTGACCAAACCACACCTAGCCAAGACACACCCGGGCATGACCACACACCTGGGCAAACACAGCTGTCCAGATCTAACCAGTTTAGTGTTAATTGGCAGGGGTCAAACGCCGGCTGCTTCTCCCCCATATAAAGGCCCTGCAGTCCCAGCCACGGCCGGATCCTCATGATTCTGGTTACTCTCATTATTCTCTTCCGACTCATCTCTCTCCCGTTCGGGTTGTCATTCTGTTCACTAGCACAGAGTCACGCTTGTCCTCCCCCCAGGTCGGGAGGGAGACTTCTCGACCAGACCCCAGCGTCACCAGCTAAGCCTTGTCTCCCATCGGAGGCAGCCCAGCCAGCACCCGCTGGGCCTCCGTCAGGTTACATGTGAGTATTTGTCAGGGCGATCCCTAGGGTGAGTTACCTTCTGTGGGAAGTATATTCATTTCATGTTTGTTTCCGAGAGCGAGATAAGTATTTTATGTAGCTGAGAATCCATCAATTACTTGTTTTTAGTAGTAACAGATAAATATATGCTGCCAACATCTCAGAGTCGGGAACTGAACCTGTATGATACACGTTGGGCAGTCGGCCGTAGGACGGCTTAGGGCTTGGCGATTGTGTTGCCACTTCTAAGAACGAAAACTTCCATGCACCTTAGCTAATTTCTCCCACGAAATCCCACAGATTTAAATCGAAATCCATCAAATTTCATACAAAACCTCCCATGTAGGCCTATTTCTCCTACAGATTTGTGGGAATTTTCCATGAAGTGGCAGAACTGCTTCGCGACCCCAAGAAAAACGCGACCCCAGGGTTGAGAACGTTACCGCCACAGTAGGATAAACTAGAAAGGAGAGAGAGAGGGATAGAGAGAGAGAAAGGGGGGGGGGGACAGGAGAGAGACAGAGGGAGTGTTGACAACGAGCTTTGCTGAGGTGTTAAGTGTAAAACAGATGGTCTCGCCTCGAGCTGACTAACTCGACTAGTCTCTAGCCGTCATGTAACAGTAACTGTTTATAGAGGAAATGTGTATAACATCTTGAGTTAAGGGCCATTAAACCAAGAATGTTCTCTGGTCGATGATGCATGTAGTCTCATTCAGTTTCGATATTGATTCATTCAGAAGGAGACACGGACTGTGTTAAGATTATGCTTTGATAGCAGCAGTTTGAGGATGAATAAGCCAAGTGGTGAATATCCATTGTGGGAAGCATATTGTGAGAAGAATAAACTGTGTGTAGATTATACGTGGGGTAAATATTCTGTTTGGGAATATACTGTACTTTATGGGGAAGTTACTGCGTGCAGGGAACAGATATGTACTGTGTATATATTGCCAGAGAAAATTATATTATGTGGGGATAGTATACTCTGATGAATAATTGTGTGCTGAATATACCGTGTGGTGAATCCTTATGGGAAAGTACATTATCTATTTGTAATAATAAAATGACCTGTCTATCAATGGGTGTCTCTGTCTGTCTGTGTGTCTCTACCAGCCATTTTTTTTTTTTTTTACGGGGATAAGCCCACCCGGGCACAGGTTACTGACCCACATCAGGGCCTGGGGGCGAAAATATAATAATAATAATAATAATAATAATAATAATAATAATAATAATAATAATAATAATAATAACAATAATAATAATAATAATAATAATAATAATAATAATAATAATAATAATAATAACTATTATTATTATTATAATAATAATTAATAAATATTAATAACAAAATACTAAAAAAAAATATTAAACATAATCATAATCATACATAAATACAAAATCGAAAAAATAAATCAAGAATGACAAATGATAAACATTATGTATGTCGTATTGTCATAGTAAGAGAAACAATTGAAACCCTGCAATTGTGTGTAAATGAAGCAGAAAGTCAGATCAGCAACCTGGGACTTGGTCACAATTTTTGTGATGCCATTTGGCAGCAGGGTCTATCATTAGACAACACATTATGCTTCCAATATCTTCCCAGGCGGTAGTACCTCCCTGTTTGATAGCTGCACGCGCATTACATAATTCCCATGATTGTGCACCTTGATGTTACTATTGACCACGGACCACGGGTGTCTGTCTGTTCCAGCCATATTGCATGGATCCCTAGGCTGTGAACATTGGGATTGCTATTAACCATGGAGCCCTGATCTCTGTCTGTGCGTCTGACTGTTCTAGCCATAGCTCCAAAACGGAAGCAGGTAGATACCTGCAACGTTTCGCACACATATTACATGGGCCCCAAGGTTCTGTAACTTGGTATCACTATTGACCACGGACCTCCTGGTGGCCTGGACAAGAACCGAAAAATCTTTCTTGACCGAGATATCGCCACGTCGAATACCGGAGGTGGCTACCCATTAGGGTGTGTCAATTTTGTCAACATGTTAAAAATCAAATTTGGTAGTCAAAATATTGTGCCTCTTTATGTCTAAACTTGAGATTAGCAAACAAAAATGAATTGAAATAACCCTCACCTACATCAATTATACCTTAAAGTTTCAAATATCAGTATTTCAACAAATTAATGAGACTTGATTAGAATTATTCACTTGATATTAACTAATCTCATGTAAGCATATGGATTATGGAGTATTTTATGGTTCTATAGCTTGTGTACAATATGCATGTCAGAACATGAACATGAACAGGCTCTCCGTGTGGGACAGTTTAATTCTTGTTTTGACTTGTACCAAGCGTGAGGATAAGGCGCCCGGCTCACTCTCCTTCTAGATATCATAGACGGTGGTTTGCTCTCATTGCACTTGCACCTACTCTACCAGACGAATTCTACATTTTAATTATTGTAAGTAGGGCATATTGATTGTCGCAGTTACTTATATCATTGTATAAAACATTATGTTCTAAGAAATTATTATGTTATTTCTGTTACAGCATTTTTGATAAACAAATTGATATTTTTTGAAACAACAATTGAATTATGAAACATTGAAATATTTTTCTATTTGTCAGATAGTGTGAAGATGTCAAAATTGAAGACAAGAAGTCAGTTGTCAACCCACTTGAGCCTGCTAGTTGGTAAAGGGAAGGAGCTTCCTGTATCAGAACTTCCAACAGTGAGAGACATGCTAAGATTAGGGTTACTCCTTCGAGAAAAAAATGCAAAGGACAGAAGGAACTATACAGATAAAGAACTCATAAATGACATGATAGTCCCTCTTCTGCATCAATGGACAAAAGCTAATGCACTATTCAAACCACCTGTGATTAATCAGTGTCGAACTATTGAGCTAAAACTAACGAAATTATGGCACAAAGCAGTTGAAACATCACTTGGTAAAGGAAACTTGGCCAGGAAAAATGAATTTCTGCACACACTTGATACTCTGTTTGACATTTTGACCTGCAAGTGCTCCATACAATTATGTTCTGAATCCAACTGTTCTCACTCAGGTAAGAGAGAAAATAATTCCCACATTGATTGTGGTTGTCCTCGTGAAAAGAAGATCCCTGTTTTAGAGCTTGAATTTATAAAGGCACAGAGGACAAAGGCAGAAGGCCAAGGAAGTATGCAAATGGGTTCAATAGATTATTCAGAAACAAAGAAGCAGATTGCTAATGCCAAGAAGAGAGAACAAATCCGAGAGAGGGAACAAAAGAAGAAAATGAAGAGTGAAGAAGCCATCCAAAGAGAGGAAGAGCTGTGTCAAGATGTTTATCACTTCTTTGATAGTTCTTCTGATGAACAGGAAGCAACATCAGATGATAGTTCCAAAGAGCCATCTGAACCTTTACCAAAGAAAATGAAATACAACACAAGAAATATTTCAAACATTGCTTTAGCTAGTATTCGCCACCATGCTGGACTTCGTGAGGCTGCAGAAATTGCAACTGCCGCTTGGATAGATGCAGGCCTCATCAGCCGAGAGGATGTATCTTTGGTGATAGATCATAATAAAATTAGAAGAGCACAAGAAAAAATAATGAAGGAAATATCTGATCAGCATGAAAAAGATTTAAGCGAGGGAGGGCTCTCCTGTCTTTTGTTTGATGGAAGAATAGATGACACAAAAGTTTTGCTAGAAGTAGAGGGAGTGAACAGAAAGTTTCCAGGTCTCATCAAAGAAGAACACTACTCTGTCTGTTCTGAGCCTGGTGGTCGGTTTTTGTTTCACTTTGCTCCCGAAACTGAAGTAGAAGGGAAGAAACATGCAGAGGTCATTGCTGATCATATTTTATGTTGGGTTCAGGAGAGAGGACTTGGCAGTTCACTGCAGGCTGTTGGTGGAGATTCAACTGCAGTGAACACCGGATGGCAGGGGGGTGTAATGACGCATTTAGAGAAAAAACTAGGAAGAAGACTTGTTTGGATTGTATGTGATTTACATACAGGCGAGCTACCTCTTCGTCATCTCATCCAGGAACTTGATGGTCCTACAAAGAGCAACAACAAGTGGTCAGGTCCCCTTGGCATCATGCTGGATGAAGCAACACAACTAGAAATAAATACAACCTTTCCAAAGGTCGAAGTTGGCCCTCCCCTTCCGGCGTTGTCTGAAGGAGTCATCAAAGATCTCAGCACAGATCAATCCTATGCTTATCGTATTGCCCAAGCAATAAGATCAGGAGAAGTGCCTCAGTCATTGGCTCTCTTGGAGATTGGACCTGTCAGTCACAGCCGTTGGTTAACTACAGCTCTTCGTTTCTGCAGGATTTGGATTTCCAAACACGAATTGAAGGGCAAAGTGCTGAAGAATTTGAGGTTAATTGTTGAATTTATTATTGGAGTTTATCTTCCCCAGTGGTTTAGTGTGAAACTTAATCCTGTGTGGGTGGATGGGCCCAATCACCTTTTGTTTCAATTGCAGCTAGTAAGAACACAGAGGAAGGTAGTGAGGGACATCGTGTTACCTGTGGCAAGAAGGTCCGCTTGGTATGCTCGATCAGAAGCAGTTTTGCAAGCAATGCTTTGCAGTCAATGTACCAATCTCCGAACCGAGGCTGTAGAAGTCATTCTAAAGATTAGAGGAACGCTAATAGATGACGACCAGTTGAGAGACTGTTCGTTTCATTCAAGAAAAGTTCCCACAATAAACGTCAATGCCACCAAATTGTCAGAATTGGTTGACTTGAGTTTGGAAGTCTTAGAGCCACCATTGACAACAAGTCTAACTAGCCAAGAATTGAGAAACCTTAAAGAGACTCCAATGCAGGTGCCGAAGTGGCCTTCCCACACTCAAAGTGTGGAGAGATGTGTGAAAATGGTCACAGAAGCAGCGGGCCATGTTTACAGCCACGAGAGGCGAGAAGGTTACATCAAAGCACAAATAGCAAGCAGACTACTGATGACAAGAAACCAAAGCAAAGAGAGTATGAAGGCATTGGTTACTTTCAAATAGACTACGGATAATAAAATATAATAATTTGAAACTTGAAACAGTAACATGTGTGCAAACGCTGGTTATGTTATAAATTCACAAATATGTACATTTAAAAATCCATTTGATGTAGGTAGGACTAATTATAAAAAAAAATTTATGCCAGAATATTGTTTTGCATGCTTAAAGACTACAATAAATTGCTACCAAATTACTCGATTTTCAATTTAGCCAGTTCACCCCCTAAATTGACACACCCTACTACCCATGTCAGGAAGGGTAAACTGTAAAAGTCAGCGTTATACAGTACATACCTACCCATGCGGGTAATTTTACTTTTTATGAATATATTATGTAGGGAATAAACTATCCGAGGATCATTTTGAGAAATATCCTTTTTTAGGTATATATTTTGTAATGAATATATTATATACTGTATGTAGTGTTATGACCGTGTCTTATTTTTCAATTTTTTTTTTTTATATAACATGCTTCCATGTTCCATATTATTCCTGTAATGATGTGTTATATTTACTATTATATAATCTAGTCACCTTATCCTGTGCTGTTAAGGTTTTAACTGTTATTATTTGTTCAAGCCAATCTTATTTCTTCATTTAGTATTGTAACAAGCATTCTTTGTCTCTCTAACGACCATCTGCATCGTTAAACGACCCATGTGTCACGGGCAGGTTTTTGGAGGGAATTTACCCTATATATAGTGGTCCACCAACTGACGGAGGGCAGTCCAGTCCTCCTTGTCATTTAGTTCACGTACTTTTGAGTGACACTTATCACCTGTTACTTATACTTCATTTTATTTCTGTGACTGTTCCTGCTACCACCAATGTGGTATATCATTGTGAGTACCTATTTATGTCTCTTATGTGTCCATCAGTGCTTGCTTAGTGTAATGAGTGATTGTCAGACCAAAGCTTACAGCCCAGAATTATGTCACATATAACAGCGAGTACACCACAGACCTCGTGGTACCACCACATTCCGGGTTGACACACCTCAGGTCGACCCAAGGGACTTGACCTCGCCCGCTAATGACGTGAGCCGCGTGACCTACAACCACACCTAGCCAAGACACCTGGCCAGGACCACACCTGCACACACCACCAGATCAAACCAGTTTAGTGTTAATTGTTAGAGGTCAGAAGCCGGCTGGGCCGACCCCATATAAAGGCCCTACAGTCCCGTCCACGGGCATTCGACATTCGATTACGATTATCATTCTGGTCATACTGATTCTCATTCTGGTTGCTGTCATCTCTCTCCCGTTCGGGTCGTCACTCGGTTCACTAAGCAGAGGCACGCACGTCCCCTCCCCAGGTCGGGAGGGAGACCTCCCGACCAGACGACGGCATCGCCAGCTAAGCAGACTTCCCCATAGGAGGCAGCCCAGCCAGCACTCACTGGGCCTACGTCAGGGTACACGTGAGTCTTGTCAGAACGTCCTAGGGTGAGTTACCTACTGTGGGAAGTGTATTCATTCAGGTGTGTCCGAGAGTCAGTGTCAAGTAACGTAAAGCATAATGTGTTAGTACCCCGATATAATAGTGATATTAATGTGTCCATGTCATTCAGTGAAGTAATAAATAGTTGTATCAAGAGGTGTTTAACAAGTTGTCCCTTTAAGAAGTGATATATGTGTATTGACATACGAGATAAGATAAGCGTAGGGACGCTGTGCAAATAACATCCAGGCCACGCTACCAAGTTTCCTACCTTTACATTCCTACTCTCTATACTTCCTACTTATATATGTAATTCTCTTCTTGTGAGTTTTGTCTCATTATATTAGGTACATTTAAGTAATTCAGTGTTGTTTCCCGTTAGTTAATTTCAGTGTTAGTTTTTATATGTTTATGCTGTCTTAACGTAATCCAATGCATTATTTTTATTCTTTTGATGTTTCGATGTTTAGTATCACTTGTGTCTTAAAGGTTTCGATAGTGAATCAATTTGTTGTGACAGCTTACGAGCTTCTTTATTGTGTTAATATTTAATTTAATTAAATTCTTAAAGGTTTACTTTATTTATTTTTATTCCCTTTTGATTTACTTTACTTTCTTTTTGTTTGGTTACTCCAAGAACCTGGATATTAAAGTAAATTAAGAGACGGCGTAACAGTAGGTATGCAGTAACTAAGTGAATACAATGCGTGCTTCTTTCCTAGGGGTTATTGGTTGAAACTTGGGGTACTCACAGATCACCCAGCCATAAATGAGCATTAAACTTTACACTTAGGGAAGTTGAGGCAGTCGAGTGTATTGCTGGTCAAGCTGCTTCCTTGTGTACCAACGTAGTCTACGTTCCATCCCCCCGAGTTCGCTGAAAAAAGAGAACAAGTGCCAGTATTCTCGCTGACAAACTGTAGGAGCACTGAGGCTACCATTATCCATAAACACTATGTTGGGCTGGGCATGTTACCCTCATGGACGACAGTAGACTGCCAAAGCAGCTATTTTACAGTTACTTAACGAATGGTAAATGTAATTCTAGCGGGCAACAAAAAAGTTATAAGGATAGTCTTTGTCTTAAGACTATCCTTATAACTTTGCTGTTGCCCGCTAGCATTATATTTACCTTGGAGACTATCACTCGACACCATAACTCTTGGTGGAGTACCACATGAGGTGTCAATACTTTCGAATTAGTCCGACTGCATACCGAGGCTGACAATCAATAGCACCCGAAAAACGCTGCCCTCCACATGTGCAACTTCTTCGAACGGCCTTGCCGGTCCCGTAACAGCCTCTCAAGTCATATCAGAGCTCACCAACGAAGGTGACATCTTCTTTAATTCATATCATTGTATCATAGATCGTCATACTCCATTCCGAGTGACAGCAAATTAATAGTATACCGTGCAATGTATCCACACTGTCCCTTTAGGGAGTATTCCAACTGGGAAATAAACTGCGTGGGATATTCTATGTGAGGAATGTGATGTTTTACAAAGACATTGTTTCGTGAATATATTATTATGATAGTTTTCTCTATTTTGAATATACCGTCTTGGGAATATACCATTGAAGACTAAATTGCCTGACAATATACACTTTAAGTTTAATGAATAGGCTGTCTGAGAAATATATTGTTTAATACATATTATATTATGGTGAGTATATTTTACAGTGAATACACTCTATGGTAAATATACTATTTGTGAAATGCATTGTTTGGTGACGATAATATGTGTGACGATATTTTTTGGTGAATTTGTTTTATGTTTAATATATTATAAAAATGATAATTTAAGGAATATATTGAATGGTAAATACACCACATGGAAAATATATTGAGTGGTGATTATACTACCTAGTGTTTGTACTGTTAGTTTATAATTCTGTATGAGAATATGTACGTTGTGGAGTGAATATAATGTGGGGGAAATATGAAGTTTGGTCATATACAATGTGGGGACATTCTTTGGGGATATAATGTACTGTCACTCCAAAAACTAACTCTACTTGGGAGGGGTCGATGAATTTCGGAACACTGTGACTCCTGTTGTCTCGGTAAGGTTGTTAAAATCCTCTTCGTCCGTTATGTCATATTCTTTCAACATAATTTTTTATAGGTAGTTTTTTGAGTGACTGTACGTGGAGATATAATGGTTGGAAGATGTATTGTATCGAGGATAATACTGTGTATGGGAATATAAAATGTGGAAAGTATACTGTGTAGGGGAATATATTATGGGGGTGATATACTGTATGGAGTATTTACTGTGTAGGGAATATACTGTGCGAAGAGTATATTGTGTGGGTAATACAGTGTGGGAGATATGCATGTGGTAAATACTGTATATTGAATCACCAATTAGGCTCGTCATCCTTCCTCTTGGTTCTGACGAGGCTATGGAGGTATAAGAACAAGGAGAATATATTTGTTGACCTATGTGCTTCTTGGACCACGGCCCAGGGTATTGTTACTGAGACTTGTTGGTTGTTTGTGTTTCAGTTGGTTGTGCATGTGGCGATGACCTCAAAGCCATGGACTGATTCACATACTTCTCCAGTGTGGACCACAACAATGGAATGTCTGGTACGAAGATCAATCGACGTCTGGGTACGGTGGTGAAGTAGTTACAGCACTTAAGTGGCAACTCAGCCGTCCCAAATTCGTGTCATCACAGAAGAGGCGGTGTTGGTCTGCTAACATGATCGAGTAGTAAGACCAAATACACGCCAACTTAGAACAAAACTTGACACGATCAAACTGATGGGGGCATTAAACATGATTTCTAATCATCCTGTCTCGCTTTGTTTATGGTAGTGTCTGCAGACCCATAGGGTTGATTCCAGGAACTATCTCCTCAAGAAACAGAAGAAAAACGAGATTTGTTAAATAAAATCACAAACACTGTCCTATACACACCTGATGTTTTTGTTACCAACATATAATTTTTCCTCAAGTCAACTAAAGCATTTCTTTACTCAGTTCATATTTAAAAAATATCGATGGTCTTTGAACGTTAAGGCTGTTCACCAACTAAGACTAAAGCTATCCACCAAATTTCATTCGAAAAAAAAATGAAGAAAAGATAGGACCAACTTCACGCAGTATTTGGTTCTTGAACTTAAAATTATTTTATCGAAAATCTTAAAATTTCATTATTTCATGATTTTTATTATGCCAATCAATCAGTTTGGTGATAATTCGTTATTTCATTGACAAAAATACTCCTGCAATCATGTAAAAATGCTTTGCTATAATGATTCATCAAATTTTTTGCTTGGTTATCTTAAAAAATTTACCCTGTGCTTAATGAGAATAGTGTTTGCTGAGAGGACAGTGGTTGTCTGTAGTGACGCAATCGGCAGTCCATTGCAACTCTCCCTCTCCCTAGTCGTTGCAACACTTGAACCAGTGGATCAGGAAAAGGGAGAGCCAAAATGTGTGGTCGCAGCCTGCGCTCCTGAACTCACCACATAAATCAACTCACACGCAGCCATCATCCAGGTCACCATACCTCTCATCATCATCAAAACCCCCATACCCCAAAAGTCCTATGGCGTCGAATGAGTAGCGAGGTGACAGACAGAGATGACTTCCGGGAGTCTCTAGTCACGACTCGGCACTTGGACAGCACAGATAAGATGGTCATTTATGTACTGGGATCTAGACATCAGTGTAATCCGGTCCAGATTGTGCGACTGAGCAGCCCTTTCGAGGAACCGCTCTGCTCACCCTACATGGGGAGGGAGCTAGAAAAGGCGCCCTAAACATAGACTACCAAAAAGCCAACATGAATGGGCAACCGCACCTAGTAAGGTCATCCTTAACCGGTTGAAAAACACAAGCAAAATCGTAGATCCAAACGAAAAAAACTATACAACCTCTTATGGTAGCTGTATGGAATGTCAGGACCTTTCTGGATACTGGCACAAATGTGAGTCATGAAAGAAGAACCGCCTTTGTGACAAAAGAGCTGGCTAAGTATAGCATCGACATAGCAGCCATGAGTGAGTCCTGGCTCCCAGATGAGGGTCAACTCACAAAATGGGGGTCTGGTTATACCTTCTTCTGGAAGGGTAAGCCTGTTGCAGAGAGAAATCGCATTTATGGATTTGGCCTTGCTATCCGCCAACGCATCCTACACAGGCTAACTAAAATCCATATTGGGATCAACGAGCGCCTCATGACACTTCGAGTCCCACTGAATCACTCAAGTCATGCCTTTTTTATCAGTGCATGCACCCCAACACTAAATGCAGAGGGTGACACCAAGGAGGCTTTTACGTAAACCTCGACAGAGTGCTAACCTATATCCCAAGACAAGGTTGTGCTCCTTGGTGACTTCAATGCCAGAGTTGGCAGAGATGCTGACATTTGGCAGGGAACCATAGGGAGAAAAGGACGAGGCATGTGTAATCCCAATGGTCTACTCCTCCTCATCTAGTGTGCTGCACACAACCCCCACCATCACAAATACCTCGCTTAGGCAGGCAGACAAGTTCAAGGGTTCATGGCAACACCCACGATCCAAACACTGGCATCTAATTGACTACATCCTTGTCAGCGAAAGTGCTCGCCGAGATGTCCTCATCACCACTGCGACACTGATCATCGGCTCGTCATAGCAAGCTCTCATTTCACGTCGCCCCAAAACGGAGATGGCAGCAAGCCTCTAAAAGAGGTTTTAACACTAAGCATCTGGAGGATCCAGCGGTAGCACATGCTTTCAAGGAGCAGCTTGAACTTGGGCTGATAAGCAACCTAACAGCAAACAACGCAAATCTCAGTGCTAAATGGGATATTCTCGACACTCATAAAAAAAAAATCCTGCAGAGAGACCCTCGGCCAGATCGAAAGAATACACCAGGACTCATGTACTCATCGATGATAAACATGCTGCTTTAACTGAATGGCAGAACAACCCTCAGTCTCAGACCAAAGCTGATACCTTCCGCAAGAAGAAAGCGGCGGCCTAGCGGGAACTTGGCAATCTAAAGAACGACTGGTTTAAAAATATAGCATGTGAAACACAAAAATTTGCAGATGAGCACAAGATGGGCAAATTTTTCAATTCCACTAAAATATTTTATGGGCCAATCACTCGTGGTGTAGCTCCTCTCTGCTCATCCAACTGTAATTCCATAATTAAAGATGATGAAGGCCTCCTTCAGTGCTGGTAAGAGCACTATCATTCACGGCTCAACCGAAACACTGATGTGGATGTTCTGACTACCCAGCAGGTCCCACAGCATCCAGAGCCAACCCACATCAGTTTTCCTCCATCCCTGAATGAGGTAGCAACTGCCATCAAAGAAATGAAAAATAACAAAGCTCCAGGGCCTGATGGAATCCCAGCCGAGGTGTATAAAGTAGGAGGACCTCTGGTTACCAGCCGTCTCCACTCTCTCCTGGAGAATAATGGAAAAAGGATGAAATCTCCCAAGCTCTTAAAAACGCCTCCATCATCAATGTTTATAAGAACAAGGGAGACCAGTCAGACTGTGGCTACTACCGTAGGATCTCGCTGATGTCCGTAGCTGGCAAGATTATCGCCCGAGTCCTCCTAAACATACGTCTTCCTGAGGCAGAAAACTTCCTCCCAGAATCTCAATGTGGCCTTAGACCATCATGTGGCACCACTGACATAAACTTTGCTGCCTGCTAGATACAGGAAACGTGCAAAGAACAGCATTGTGAAACTGTAGATGGCTTTCATCGACCTAACCAAGGCCTTCGACTCGGTCAACAGGGAAGCCCACTGGCGGACCCTCTGCCGTGTTGGCTGCCCACCAAATTCATCGCCATAGTGAAAAATCCACGATGGCATTAACGGCAGTGTCCTGCACAATGGCACCCAGTCTAAGTGCTGCCCAATCCAAACGGGGGTTAAACAAGGGTGTGTACTGGCGCCAACTCTCTTTTTCATTTTCTTGGCTGCCTTCCTTACTCGTGCCAGTGCCAATTTAGCCGGCGGGGTGGACTTCGAGTACCGGATGAAGGGTCTTTTCAATATAAGACGACTCCAGGAAAGAACAAAGGTGTCGGCAGCTTCCATTACTGAACTTCAGTGTGCAGACGACCTCACCTTCGTTGCTCACTGTTACGACCCTAGGCCTCTTAGGGTGTATCAAAATTACAAATTCAACTTCTCTTTATATTATAGGTCCAAGGAATAGATCCTACCAAAATCATCACCTCATTACTATGGGGTTATTGAAATACATGCAGTAGTTTTAATTACAGAATATATTAACAAATAAACAATAAATTAAATATATCAGTATGTACAAAAATAAACAAATACAAGTTAAATCTGATCAAATAAATGACTCAACCGAGTGACAAAATAATGAACACAAAAGCAAAGACTTATTTAGTCTAGAAACTACGATGAACAACGTGGTCTATCCACCACACGAAACCTTATAAATAGGTAAGTTATTTTCCGTGAAACTCCAAAATATGATTAACAATAATCTTTCACAAATAATACTTTACTTGGTGTTATAAAAGTCGAGCAAGGTTTACACGGTATACCACTAGAAACATACTGTACAATAAGAAAGGAGATACTCTGTACTTAACTAAACACTGCCGGGCCCATACTAAAGTAAACAAAGTGGGCGGACGCGGGCAGAAATGACGTCACAAACAAAAGACGTTCACGTTGCGAATCCACAACCATCGATGGAACGCTCACTCGTAACACTCACACTGAACACGACCTACAGGAGATTCTGAACACCTACGCAGAGGCGTATGCACACCTCGGCCTTGAGGTGAATGTATGTAAGACTCGGATTCTCTTTCAACCTGCCCCTGGTTCAGACATACAGTACCTCCACCATCCAACCAGCTTAACGGTACTACGATCTCTAATGTTACCCACTTTCGGTATCTCGGCTCCCACATGTCCACCACCTCCGACATCGATGAAGAGATTCAGCAGCGGATCAGATGTGCTTCTCAAGCCTTTGGCATACTCCGAAACCGTGTCTTCAGCTGTAGGGGAATTAGATTATCTGCAAAGTTACACGTATATCGAGCAGTGGTCCTCCCTACCCTGTTATATGGCAGTGAGGCATGGGTCACATACAGGAAGCACCTCAAGGCACTTTAAAAATTTCACCTACGTATTCTACGTTCCATCCTCCGAGTTCGATGGGAAAACAAGAGAACAAATGCCAGTATTCTTGCTGACACCAACTGTAGGAGCATCGAGGCTACCATTATCCATGAACAACTACCCTGGACTGGCCATGTTACCCCCATGGAAGACAGTAGACTGCCGAAGCAGCCACTTTACAGTCACCTACCGAATAGTAAACGCAACGCCGGCGGGCAACTGAAAAGGTATAAGAACAGTCTTAAAACAAACCTGAAAAAGTACCAAATCGACCTCCCTCACCTGGGAGTTGATTACTTCACATCGTAACTCCGTAACTCTTGGAGGAACACCACACTAAAAGGTATCAATACATTCGAGTTAGCTCGACTGCAAAATGAAGCAGACAAGCGCCAATGCAGGAAAGAGGCTGCCACCGCCCCTCCCGACTCGATGTAGCAATCTGCATGTGCAACTCATGTGAACGAGTCTGCTGGTCCCGCATTGGCCTCTTTAGTCACCTCAAAACTCACTAATGAAGGTGACATCCCTAATAATTCATATCATTGTATCATAGCTGTATGATCATCATACTCGATTCTGAGTGATAGCAAAGTAGTAGTAGCAGAAGTGACACCTAATCTATATATATATAAAAAAGAAGAAGTTTGTCTGTGTGTTTGTCTGTGTGTTTGTGTGTGTGTTTGTCTGTGTGTGTGTCTGCACGAGAATCTTGGAAACTACTTTACCGATCTGTAGTGATGAGGGATGGTGTTATATGTAGTGATGATGGATGATGTTATATATAGTGATGATGGATGATGTTATATGTAGTGATGATGGGTGGTGTTATATGTAGTGATGATTAGACAATAAAATAATAACAGCTTAATGGTAAAAAAACTATACTTTGCTGTACCGTTGTAGTGAAAAACATGGTGGAACTTATATACACCGTCAATGAACTACAGTATTAATGGAAGAAGAAGTTTTGGGGATTGAACAGTGAGACAATGTGGAGCCTCCCGGAGGGTGGCGCCCTACCGTGGCCGAGCGAATGAGCCGCCTGTCTGTTTGTTTACGTGTTCGCACGAGAATCTCGGAAACTACTTTACCGTTCTGTAGTGATGATGGATGGTGTTATATGCAATGATGATGGATGATGTTATATGTAGTGATGATGGATGTTGTTATATGTAGTGATGATGGGTGGTGTTATATGTAATGATGATGGATGGTGTTATATGTAGTGATGATGGATGATGTTTTATGTAGTGATGATGGGTGATGTTATATGTAGTGATGATGGATGATGTTATATGTAGTGATGATGGGTGTTGTTATATGTAGTGATGATGGATGGTGTTATATGTAGTGATGATGGATGGTGTTATATGTAGTGATGATCGATGATGTTATATGTAGTGATGATGGATGTTGTTATATGTAGTGATGATGGATGGTGTTATATGTAGTGATGATGGATGATGTTATATGTAGTGATGTTGGATGATGTTATATGTAGTGATGATGGGTGGTGTTATATGTAGTGATGATTAGACAATAAAATAATCACAGTTTAATGCTAAAAAAATATACTTTGCTGTACCGTTGTAGTGAAAAACATGGTGAAACTTACATACGCCGTTAATGAACTATTGATGGAAGAAGAAGTTTTGGGGACTGAATAGTGAGACCATCAGATTTTTTTCAGATTTGCCCCCGAGGGGGCTAGTTTATTGGGCACCCCCTTACATCCTGTGCAAGGTGAAGCGCAGAAGCGTTTACAATAGTGAGACAATGTGGAGTTTCCCGGAGGGCGTCGATTCTGCTAGTTTCCTATTAAACTAATGCTTCAAAGGTTCTTAGTTTCTTAATTTATGGTATTTTCTCTCATAGGAAAGAAATTAGTTACCTGAAGCTTCAAGAAGGTATGAAAATTTTTCTTGGTTATAATTGCATTTGGAATGGTGGTGTGTAGACGTGAAATGACAAGACAGTAATAAAATCACGAACATTAATCATGAAGCATCCGATTAAGAAATACATCACCGCAGTGACCTCGATGCACCAGACATGACTTTTAGACGTTTCCAGCTGCTAACTTAACAACTTAGCAAAAATATATTCATTAGTAATAATATATAAAATCATGAATAGTGTCAGAACGTTTTATTAATTACAGCCAGAAAATTATTCATGATTTTCTGAAATCATAATTATAACTCACCAAATCAAAACTAAGGTCACAAAATTAATTCATTTTAAGGAAATCGATCCAAACTTAATTTTTAACATAAATACATAAATATATAAATAAACGCTTAGATTATGCAATACACATAAATTGTGCAGAGAATTTTTTGTCTTAATTACTTAATCATTGAGTCTTAATGTATAGACCAATGACATAGTATGACTGACACTGCACTTAACAAACCTTTTCCTTTGTGTGTATATAGCTTGGAGTATATTTAACTCCTCAGGGCATTGTCTCTCTAACATACAGCTCTTCCAATTAGCTCTGCCAATATTTGATCAGTTTGGTTGTATTCAAAACTTTTATCAATATTCGATATCTAGCTGAATCCTATAAATCCAGCTGTGTATTTCTTAAGTCTGATTTATCTAACAATTCGGTCGCACCCATTAACTTCAGTTTTATTCTTTATCTGTCTCATAACTCAAGTTTTATCATATAACTCTAGTTCTATTTTAACTCTAGTTGTGTCCCATAACATAACTAACTGCAGAAATTATTCAAAGTGGAGCCAATAACAAGCTGAATGTATTTACTCTAACTGTATGTACAAATTATATTCACTGACCAGTTCTATAAAATTAACAATTAGCACTTACTTACTTTAGATGTTTCTCATTACTAATGCAGGTGTATTCAATAATTCTAGCTGTATCAAATGCATGATAGATATTTTGCTTGCACCAAGGAGGGAGAGAGAGAGAGAGAGAGAGAGAGAGAGAGAAAGGCCATGCTAAACATAAATAATTCAATTCCTTGGAATGGCACATTGAAGAGGACCTACAGTAAAGTCGGTCCATATACTTTCAAAACTGTCCTCGTGAAGTATTCCCAAGGTGCACAACCCTGAAACCAATGTGTGTAAAGTTTCAGGTCTCTAACTGACACAAAAATTCACAGGGAGACGGACACCCATGAGTCTGTAATCAATTGTAATTTCTAAGGTGCACAACCTTCGGTCCCATGTAATTTGAGGTCTCTAACCTAACCTAACCTAACTTAACCAAACTTAACTTAACCTTACATTTACTCAGAATGTGTCCTCCCTAATTTAACCTAACATAACCTAACCAAGGCAAACCTAACCCAACCTAACTTAACACAACCTAACCTAACCAAACCAAACCTAACCCAGCCTAACGTAACCCAGCCTAACCTAACAAAACTTAACCGAAATCTGACTGTCACAATTTGCCCTCCCTAACAAGTCACCTTAGCGATATAACATTTGGAGAAGGTTTTAGTTATAGACCTTGGTCTATAAAAATATTAAGGTGCATAACCAGCTGGGATCCGTGTAATATGTGTGTAAAGTTGTAGGGCTCTAACTACATTCGTTTTGGAACTATGACTGGAATAGATAGATGCACTTATAGACGGACACATCCTTCTATTGTTGCACTACCAAAATTAAATTACCCGTGTCCGCTCGGGTTAGACATGCACTGTATACCTTTTTTACTCCCAGTTTACCCTCCCTGACATGGAAACTACCTCCTGCAATCACCGTGGCGACATCTCAGTGGGAGAAGATTTTTTCTTTTTCCTCCTACCACAAGCTTCACACCTAAGTAATATGTGTAAGGTTTCAGGTCTCGAATTGTTTCTTTTGGAGCTATGACTGGAACAAACAGACACTGACTTTCACAGAGAGACAGACAACCGGGGTCCGTGGTCAATAGTAATATCAAGGTGCACAACCTTAGGACCCATGTAATTTGTGTGTAATGTTTCACGTCTCTAACTGCTTCCGTTTTGTATCTATAACTGGAACAGATATTCACAGACAGACCCCCGGGGTCTTTAGTCATAAATAACATGAAGGGACCCATGTAAGACAGCATGAGTGTAAAGTTTCAGGCCTTTAACTGCTTCTGTTTTGGAGTTATGGTTGGAAAATACTGAATGCCTCTGTTAACATATAGAAAGTCAGTATTTACTTAATTGTGGGCTAATTACATGTTATCATTATAGAATGTATATTACTCGGATTAAATAGACTAAAGTGCAGAAATTCATGTATCTCTATATTCTGTCACGTTGCACATAAGCGTTCATAGCTTAATTCATCATTTCCTGTTACGTTACAGATGATATTTACGCCCGGAGTCTTAAACACCCTTTTCCATTGAAGAGGGTCGTCGTGTTTCAACCTGAGTTAAAAAAAAAAGAGTCCTGAAGGACACCGCAGTACAGTACTTGACTGGGTGGTGTGGCGGTAAAATTAACTAATTCCAATAAAATTAATAATATTGGCATTAGTTAATTTTACCGACACACCACACCGGCAAGTACTGTAGTGCGGTGTCCTTCAGGACTCAATTTTTTTTAACTCAGGTTGAAACACGACGACCCTCTTCAATGGAAAAGGGTGTTTAAGACTCCGGGCGTCAGTCACCTTCACGGCTCAGTAAACTATAGAGTAAACGTTTAAGTCACTTATTAGACGTGTGACTTATGGCTCTAGCCCTGTGTTTAATATACCCTGTATACTCACGTAAACCAAGCAGTGTTTACTTTGAACATTAACACTGTAGCAAACACAGAGATTACTTGTTATTCCTAATTAATCTAAACAAAGTAATATCTACAGTCAACAGAAAGGAGGAAAGCCAGCAGTCCAGTGATAAGCTTATACTCTACTTAACAGTGTGACAGTGGTGAAGATAACATACTCTTATAAACGTCCACCACAATCTTACATTAAGGTGTTACGAGGTGGAATATCAAATAATCATACCCAGAACAAGACATTCACCCACAGACACGCACAGACAGACAGACACCCAGCAATCCTTGGTCAATAGTAATATCAAGGTGCACAACCTTGGGACCCATGTAATATGTGCGAAAGGTTTAGTTAGGTAGGTAACTGCTTCCTTTCTGGAGCTGATGTATGGTTGGAACAGAGAGAGACAGACACTCAGTGACAAACATGATGTTAATGATAATGCAAATGTGCACAATTTTAGGAACTATATAGTATGTGTGTTGGCAAAGTTTCAGGACTTGACTGTGTAACAAATATTATATGTCCCTATATTGAATATAACATATTTTATGTAACAAATTACTCTTATATTGTCTAAGTATTAAAATTTCTTGTAACACCTACTATATTTACAGTACCTGCTTTTATTGTACCATCAAAACCGTTTTATCGGAAATTATCATATAAATAGATAAGTAATTACCATTGCAATAAACATAATTGCCAATTAGACATAATCCTGACAGCTCTGTCCTCTTGTTCAACCTTATTACTGTACAACCCATGTTGTACTGCTCCCCCATTACACTTATGTTTTTCAATTCCACTGTAATTTATGCATATGTAAATAAAAAAAATAAACTAAATTTTTTTTTTATTAATACTTAGACAATAGATATTTTTTAAGAGATGATTTAAAGGAAGGGAGCGTAGTCTTTGCTCAGATGGGTGGGGGTAAGTTGTTCCACACCTTCACACCTTGATATTTATGGAGGTCTAGGGGGTGGTCTTAGTAGCTCTGAGTGCCTTAAGTTATATCTCTGATTATTCCGGAACTGGAAATATTTATTGTCAAGCAAGTGATTGATAGATTTGTAAACAAAGAGGGCACAGCAGTAGGAGTTAATATCTTTGAATTTTAAAATTTTCAATATAGCAAATTGTCCGTACAACTCTCTTTTGTGTAGTAACCAGAGATTGTGTTTTTGAAGAGCCAGAAGCCCCCCATAGTGTGTGACAGTGTATCAGGTGTTGGCAAACAAGATCATGATAGATTTCTTTATTGTTGTGAGAGTGAGTGACTGTCGAGTGTGATACATGATACCTCACTGTCTATTGACTTTACGGTGATTGGCTTGAATGTGGTTTCTCTAGTTAAGTTTCTCATCAACAATAACTACAAGAATTTAGTATTTTGTTCGCGTTTGAGGACTGTATAACCAAGGTACGAGGAGTTTAAGTCTGGGAATAAATTTTTCCTTCTATGAAAGATCGTGTAGTGGGTTTTCTCAAGGTTTAAGGTCGGTTTATTATGTATTACCCAGGTCCTGACCTTAGTCAATTCAGTGTTCATAGTTCTCATCGTGGAATAGAGGTCTGAGCTGCTGGCATAGAGATTACTATCGTCTGCAAATAAGTTGTATTTTATGAGTGTGCTGGCGTGGAGTATGTCGTTTATGTACAACAAAAACAGCACTGGACCGAGAATGGAACCTTGGGGGACGACATACAAGATTGGCGAGGAGTAAGATTGGTGATTATTATAGCAGACATACTGCATCCTGTTGGACAGATATGAGGTAAACCAATTGTGGGACAGACCTTAACGCCGTAATGTTCAAGCTTTGAAAGGAGAATGGTATGGCCGACAGTATCGAAGGCCTTAGAGAGGTCCAAGAATATACCGACTGTGAACTGACTGTCATCAAAGGAATTTAAGATGTCATTAGTAAAGGATAGCAGAGCACTCTCAGTCGACCTTCTAGCTCCAAATCTAAACTGGGAGTCTGTAAAGATGTTATTGGCATTGCAGAAGGAATATAGTCTATTACATACTAGCTTTTCTAGTATCTTACTCAAAGCTGGGAGGACTGATATGGGGCGGTAATTCTTGAGAGACCTTTGTCCCAAGATTTTTTATATGCTTGGTGAACTTTAGCAATTTTCAGTTTATCCGGAAAGACACCACTAGTGAAGGAGGAGTTACAAATGTGTAGGAGAACAGGTAGTAATGAGTGGGCTACTTTCTTAATGATACTGATTGGTATATTGTCTTCGCCTGCTGCTGCACCTTTGGACATTTTTATGATGGCCAGTAATTCATCTGCTGTGACAGGGGATAAGAACAGCTCATTTTGCTGTCTGTTTTGCAGGTAGGCTCTAAATTCCTCATGCTGATCAGGGATGCTCTCTGCAAGATTTTTGCCAACATTAATAAAATATTCATTGAAGTAGTTGGCAATGGGTGAGGGTTCCGTTACAGCTGAATCATTTATCATAAAAGCTGAGTGGGGGGCCGAAGGCTGAGTATTTCTGTTCTGAATAGAATTTATGACATTCCAGGTTTTCTTACTGTCGCCTGATGCTGACTGGAGCTTATTTGTATAAGAGCTACGTCTGGCATTTCTAACTGCTTGAGTACTATTTCTGATACTTCGGTAAGCATCACCAAAAGTTATGGGTCTTTTTGCAAATTTTCTTTGGAGTTTGTGATTTTCTTTTATCATTATTTTAATTTCGCTAGTGATATAGGGTTTGGAAATGGATACAGTTTTCACTGACTTAGTCTTGAGCGGGAATCATTTATCAAAGCAAGCATTGAAGATGCAAGAGAAGTTGCAGCTGTTCACGTTAGGGTTGTGAGAGGCATAGAAAAGATCCCAGTTAGCATTCATTAGGTTGTTTTAAAAAAGGAGCATGTTTTCAGCGCAGTAGTCTCTGTATTGTATTGAGACTCTACTAGACCTTTCAAGTCTTGTGGCTTTTTTATACATGGGAAAAACTGGGAAGTGATCAGAGATATTGTTATAAATAATTCCACTTGCAAGATTGTTAGGAGTGTTGTTAGTCCAGTGTGATCTATCACAGTGGCAGAGGTGGCAGTTACTCTAGTGGGTTTGGTTATAGTGTTGAAGAAGAGTTTAGATTGACAGATAGCAAGGTCTAATACTGAGGTGTCGGTTTCTGATTTTAATAGATCAAGGTTGAAATCTCCTGTAATGTAACAATGTTTCCTCTCTGAACTTATGATAGTGATAAGCTCCGAAAATTTCTCAAGAAAATTCCTTACATTAGTGTGGGGTCTTCTGTAGATTACTTCTACTAGGATATTTCGTATGTCGTTACGTAATTCAATGGAAACACTCTCCATGTACTCCTCCTGAACCTTTAAATCATCTCTTACAGAAGTGTTATACTTGATATCAACATATAGGGCGACACCACCATTGTGTCGTGACGTGTTGACGCAGTGTCTATTATAATTAGGAATGTTATACAAATGGTCAATATCGTTAGTGAGTTTGGTCTCACAGAACCCAAGTACAACAAATTTGTGGGCAATAAAAGATAAACACTGCTCTAAAGAGGTATCTAGATGAAGGGAAATACTGCTGATGTTATGGCTAATCAAGGAGAAGGAATGGGGTAGTAGGAGACTAGAACTAAACTCGGGAGAGTCAGGAAAGTAATAGTTACAGTTTGGGTTGGTGTAACCCAGTGAGTTTTGTAGAAAGGCATCAGGATCGATATGAGGGAGTATTGTGTCGACCCCATAGGTAAATAGGGTGTAACACATAAGATCTAGCACATCTAATGGAATGACACAAGCATCATCATTGTGGGAACATTGATACTAATTAAGGAACAGTAAGAACCCAGGGTCACTGACGTGTGAAAAAAAAAAAATAAGAAAATTATAATAGTGGGAGGGTAACGTACTCACAAGTGCTACAACCAACAGAATTAGGATGACCGGTACTGTTGAGGGTGATTCCCAGATAGAGTGGGAGGTGCGCTTGTCACTCGGTTTTGAGGGTTGTTGGTTTCCACCACAGAGCGTAGACGTGTAGTACTCGAGTTGGCCGGCAGGGGAGGAAACTCCTCAGATGATAGCGACAGTGGCTGGTTCCCCCTCAATGGGGAGGGTTTTTTTTGAGGAGCTTGGGGGGTTGGTACAGTGGTTGGGTGAGTGGGCGGGTGTCCACTTGCCGAATCCCTCACAACAAGGGTTTTATGACTGAACGTTACGTGTTTCCCTTTTTCCTGGCTTCTTTAAACTGGTCCATTTGCTGTAGACGGGCTTTAGTCGTACCTGGACAGAGATCCTCGTTGACGAAGATAGTGGTGCCTTTCAGTTTACTGCATTGATAAAACACTTTGTCACGGTCAGAGGGGGATGAGAATTTTGTTATGATTTCGCGGGGGCGGGAGGAGTTGGTTTTCCCGACGCGTTGAACACGGTCAAACTTTACTTCAGGAAGTTTAAAAATGTTCATTCAGCAGGCGTGAAATTTTGCGTTGGGATGACTCCCAGTTCTCGTGGATGTCTTCCGGGATACCGACAATCCTGAGGTTGTTTCGCCGCCCTATGTCATCCTCATCATCCACCCGGTCTGCTGTTGTTCGTTAGTTCCGTTTTGAGCTTGGAATTCTCCTCACTCAGCTGTTGAACTTGGGTCTTGAATGTTCGGTTCTCTTTAGCTTCAACGTTCGACTTTGCTTGTAAGTCACTTATTTCCACTTGCTAGAATTTAAAGCTTCTTTTAATCTCACTTAGCTCGTCAGTGAGGCGCTGGTCAGCTTCTTCTAGCTTCCTGATGGTTTCCTTATTCATTTGTTGTATGATGTCCTGTATGAGAGCCCGTTGGACGTCCATTATCACATCAGTCAGCTGTTGTTTCGTGAAATTTTAATATTTGATACAAGAAGCCAACTTTGACATATTCTACATTTCATGATCAAAGACTCAAAACTCTTCCTCCAACTCGCTCCGTTCATCTTTGTCAAAGCTCAAAGACTTTACCTTCACCTTTCCCCAAAATAACCCTACAACTAACCTACCTCTCGTTTTTCCTAGCTTTATGTATAGTTTTCCTCTGGTTGTGTGCGTCCCCCTGTTCGTTTTTTGGGTTCGCGCTGCACCGGCGGAGATGACGGTCTTCCTAACAGGGATACAGTCCATTGCCCGACTTGACCGACGCCTGGAACCGCTTATCTCCTGGTCCCCGCCCCTTGCTGCCGAGTCCAAGCGTTGTGTAGCTCTCTCCATCAATCACAGCACTGCCTCATCGCCCATACGCAAGCTTTGTTAAGCCACGGCACCTTTTTTCTCTCCCTAAAATTCCCTTCCTTTATCCCCTTTAAACTCCCACTGAACCTCCTTCCCCTGTCTCTAGCCTTTATTGTTGTATTGTCCTTGTCGCCAGGTCCCGATGAGATATTTGCCAGAGTATTAAAGGAATGTAAGGAAGAGCTTAGTATGACCTTAGCAAAATTGTTTAACATGTCTTTAAGAACGGGTCTAGTACCAGAATCCTGGAGGATAGCGAATGTAATACCGATTTCCAAGAAGAGAGCTACATCACTATCCTCTAACTACCATCCAATCAGCTTAACATAATTACAAGCATATCACTGGAAGCAATATTTTCAAACTCTATTCAAAATCAACTGGAGAAGCACAAGTTGATCAATGATTCCCAACATGGCTTCAGAAGTGGGCGTTCATATTTAACTAATCTATTAACATTCTTTTCAGCTGTTTTCGAATCAGTGGACGAGGGACACGACTATGATGTGGTATATCTTGACTTTAGTAAAGCCTTCGACACAATCCCCCACGAAAGACTAATAAGAAAAGTGGAGGCTCGTGGCATTGGAGGAGATATTGTAAAATGGATTAGTGCGTGGTTACAGGACAGAAAACAGCGAGTGAGCATTAACGGCACTAAATCCCATTGAAGTAACGTCACAAGTGGAGTACCCCGAAGGCTCAGTACTTGGACCATTAATATTTATTATATACATAAATGACATAGATATCGGCGTAGACAGCAACATAAGTAAATTTGTTGATGACACTAAAATAGGGGATGTAATAAAATCTGATGAGGACTCGGTAAAACTACAGGAAGATGTAAACAAATTTTACAAATGGTTTAAAAAATGGCAGATGGGATTCAATGTGGACAAATGTACAGTACTTAGTCTAGGAGATGCAAACAGAGAAACCAGATATCATATGAACAACGATGTTATAGAGAAATCCGAATGTAAGAAAGATTTAGGAGTAATGATAATTAGGAATCTTAAGCCAAGTAAACATGTGTATTTGCTCGAAACAAGGCTAATAAATTACTTGGGTTCTGTATAATATGGACACGAAGTAGTACCTTAAGCTGTGTAATCTTATATTACTCTATTAATTATGTATAGTAAAGTATTACAGAACATGTATTAATCCTAAGTAATATTTCCATTTATCATGCACCATGTTATGTATGTGAATTATCATATTTACATATTGTGTATTCAGCTTGTGAATGCTGGCATCTGTACATGCCAGCGGGGAGTGATACAGAGAGTTGAGATCGCTAGTCCTTATGGTGTGGAAGCCCACGTCTATTTGTTTCCTCTGTATATCTCCCGTACGAGAATAAGAACCTATTTTCAAGATAACAAGTGTTTGTGTATACCCTCAGTAGTGTAGAACATTTTGAGGGTATTAAAGACAAACATAGATGGCGCAGTGAGATTTCTCAGTGAGATTCAGAGTGAATTCAGCCTTCCCGCCGGACTGTGTTAATGGCGTCTCGTCTTCAGCTTCGCCAAGGATTTACAGCCAGACGACAAGCCTCAGGACTTGCAGTGTTGTGAAGTGCTAAGCTGTGTACAGTGCTGTGCTGTGAAGTGAAGTTTTCTGTGAAGTGCTGTGTTGTGTATTTAATCAGAATTGTCTGTGCTAACTGCAGTCAGATGACTGAGGGAGCTGCCCAGCAGTACAACCCCTCCAGCCTAAGGTCATTGGGTGACTGAGCAGCTGAGCAAACTTCGGTTCGACTTGCGCCCAGCTGCCTCTACATCTGGCAGCGCCCCAAGCCTCCCGGCAACGAACCATACACACACACGCACTCACAGGCCCACTTTATATTAAATTCTTGCGTATTACTTTAGACCTCTGCATTTCTGTGCATAGATTACGAGGGGTTGACCTGGTCTCTTGCACAGATAAAGTACAGAAGCTGTCAGCATGTCTCACAAAGATCAAAATGATACCCTGGACGATGGGGTTATGAGTTTAAGTTTGGGAGATCTCTCCCCACCCACACTCAGGCCCCACACTCCCCACAGTGACAACGCCCAATCACCCACAGAATCTCCTCGTTCGTCGCGAGCAAATTCTTCTGCAGTGCCTGCATCCAAAGATCACCTTCAACTGATTAAGTGGATGGAAACTTCTCGACGCCAGGACTATGTTGCAGGGAGAGAGGAGGAAGAAATTCGGTACGGAGAGTCTGAAAGACGACGCCACGAAGATGAACAAAGACGCAGAGAACTAGAAGATATACGTAGAAGTGAGGATGACCTGAGAAGAAGAGAGGATCAAGCCAGATTTGAAGCCTTGATTTCCCTGTTAGCCTCCCCACAACGATCTACTCTACAAGATTCTTCTACTACTACTAATGCTGATACGACTAGAGGTACTGGTACCTCATTTCCCAGAGTCGGTTCATCAATTCCTCAAAAGGCTGCAGCACAAACGCCTCCCTCTCTGAAGTCTGACGCTTTTTATCAGAAATTTCGGGAATGGCGTCGACGTTGGCAAGACTATGCAACAATGGTTGACCTGTCAAGTTTACCACAGCCTAAACAGATGATACAGCTTCGTATGTGCCTGACCTTAGAGACACAATGTACTCTCGAGCACACACTTCAAGTGCCTCCTACGACAACTCTGACTGTAGAGGCCGTGCTTGTCAAGTTACAGGAACATGTTAAGGGACAGCGCAACGAAGCACTTAGAAGAAGAGAACTCCTCCAATGTAAGCAGCTTGATGGAGAATCTTTTGATGCATTTTTTGTAAGACTGAAAAGATATCCAGAGGAAGTTGATGTTTGTCCTGGAAATTCTCAAGTTTGTGAAGAGACACAACTCAAGACAATCATTTTAACGGGTATTCGAGATGAATAGCTAGTTCAGCGTCTCATTTCACTTGACCCCACTTCCTCCCTTCAAGATGTAGTTACAAAATGTCGAGCGTATGAGGCCGCCAGGTGTGCGACTTCAGCTTTACGCTCCCAACCTGACCAGGTGAGGGCGGTGTCATCCTACAGAAAGGGTAAGAAGCAGCAAGGTAACCCCACCCCTCACCCTCCAGCTACACCTTCAGCAGCAGCTTTGTGTAACAGCTGCGCCAGGCAGCATAATGCCTCCCAGTGCCCAGCTGCTCAAAGCGTGTGCAGAAGTTGCGACCGCCAGGGTCACTGGGCTTACACAGTCAAGTGCCCTGCTAGCAAAGTTCAGTGCAGACTTTGTGGTCGTGTGGGCCATTATGACAAATGTTGTCGTAAGAAGACACAGAGAGGACACCACCAAGGATCCAAGAAGTCATCCTCAGGTAGTGCTGGCACGCCCCCTCCTTCTGGCAAGCATCAAGACGCTGTGCCCAGTCGTTCCTGCCGTCGTGTACATTGTTCCACAGACACGACGCCCCAGCACATCAGTGTCGTCATTTCTTACGGTAACTTGTCATCCAGTCTCCAGATGTTACCTGACACCGGTGCTGACGTCTCAGTAATTGGTCCACAACACTTAGCAAGTTTGGGAATACCCCGGAGCAACCTACAGCCCCCTCCTCAGACAACGAAACTGACAGCTGATGGTTCCAAGATGGCTCCAGCTTTGGGATCTTTCTGGGCTACTCTTACCTTTGGTAAGAAGTCTTGCTCAGCCCGGATTGATGTTCAAGATGGGATCCCGACTCCTCTTTTATCATATGGCCATTGTCAAGAGTTGGCCATTATTTCCAAGGAATTCCCCAAACCTATTTTAAAGGTCACCCATGTCAACAGGTTGAAGGAACTCCCTATCTCTACTAACACGTCCCCTTCTGATGCAAGAGCTTACCTTCTCAAGGAGTTTGCTGACGTGTTGGTTACGAAGAAATCTTTGGGATCCACACCACTCAAGCCGATGGTGGGTCCACCTATAAAGATTCATCTTAAGGATGGTGCCACACCTTTTGCCATCCACACCCCTCGTTTGATTCCTCACGCCTACAAGGAGCTAGTTAGACAAGAGCTTGACTCCATGGTCGCTCAGGGAATCATCAAGCCGGCCGGAGACGAACCTTCACCTTGGTGCCACCCTCTCGTCCCTGTCGCAAAACCTCGTGGTGGAGTATGGATCACCACCGATCTATCAAAACTTAACCAGCAAGTTTCCCGTCCAGCCCACTCTTCACCCACACCCTTCGCAGCTGCTCGAAATGTGGACCCGAAGGCGAAGTTTTTTACAACGATGGACGCCTTATGTGGTTATTGGCGGATCGAGTTGGCCGAAGAAGACCAGCATTTGACTACATTCATCACACCATATGGAAGATATCAGTATTGCAGAGGCCCCATGGTTGAATTTGCCGCTTGCAGCGGCTACTTTATTGTGCACCCCACACTCATCCTGTGAGCGGTAGCGCAAAAGGATTACAGAGTAGGGTTTACAAAGGGTCATAATAATTAACCCCCGTTTTCAGGATATTATGGCACTGAATGTTACACATTATTTCATTTACATTTTTTGTTTAGTTCTATACATAAAGGGTAACTTATTCACAAATGCGTGAGTACAGGCGTGTGAGGCAGTATGTCTGGCCTCACACTTTGTTATTCACATTTACGTGGGAGGTATTCAAGCACATTGCGTATTTGGTTCTGTACATGAGAATTGATAAAGTTACTAAGTGCAAAAAAGTGGATACAATCTTAATATGTCGGCTATCTTGCCATTAGAGATGAAGTGTTGTGCCATTTCACACACAGTGTGCTTGGACTTGTCCCTAAAAGGTTCTATCTTCACACAGTCGAGGACGTAGTGTTCAAGTGTGTGGCCATATGTATGGCCACACACTTTACATTTAGTTTTGTTTACATCTGCTTGAGGAACATACTGTCAAAGGTACTTATATCCTAACCTTAATCTAGCGGTTACAACATCTTGTAATCTAGTGATCTTGTTACTTGCTCCATATACATGTTTCACTTGATACATCTCATCATGGTAACCTATGGATCGACTAGAGAGGGTGAGAAAAGTGGTGCGCGCCATCTACTGAGAGGGTGACAATTGTGGTGCACGCCATCTACTGAGAGGGTGAGAATAGTGTTGCACGCCATTTACTGAGAGAGTGACAATAGTGGTGCACACTGGTGCACGCCATCTACTGAGAGAGTGACAATAGTGGTGAACGCCATCTACTGAGAGGCTGAGAATAGTTGTGCATGCCATCTACTGAGAGAGTGACAATAGTGGTGCACACCATCCTGTTTGCACTTGTCTACTTGCGTCAAACTCATCAATAAGTTCTTTCCTAATTACAGTTTTAAGGGTTCTTTTTGACAGACCCAAATTGTATTCAACGGTGTCTTTGTTAGACGCGAGTTTGGCGAGGGCATCAACTCTGTCATGTTTTATGAGGCCTATGTGAGAGGGGATCCACAACAGTTTGACCTTGACACCCCGGTCAACAAGGCACGCATATTTGTGTCTAGCTTCAGAGACAATAGCGTGACAACCTGAGTCGAGGGTGCCAAGGGCAAGTAGTGAGGATAGAGAGTCAGTGATGATGAGACTGTCAGTAACAGTGGTTTCAATGAATTTAATAGCTGTGAGTATGGCAACTAATTCAGTTTGTAGAGTGGATGCCCAGTTGTTAATTCTAACTCCTTTCTCAAAAAAAACCCGTCAGGTTGAGTCACAACAATAGCACTTCCAGCCCTCCCACAGGCGATGTTAAGAGATCCATCAGTGTAGATGGTCTGTGTGATATTATCATCGGTCTGTAGAGTGTGTATGTGTTCAAGAGCTCTCAATTTGGCAGTGTGTTGGAGAGAAATGCTTTGTATAAATAATTTTTTAGGCGGATACGTCGGTATTGTGATATCGAAGGGAACTGTCCGCCAGGGTGGCAGGAAGCGCTGTTGTGTCTCAACTTTGTACAGGTGGTCTAGTCCAAACATCTTCATATGTGTAGCTGTAGTTTGGATCCATTTAGACTCAGTAGTCCCATGGTTCATACATTCTAGCAATTTTAAGGAAACAATGTTATCAGGATCACCACGCAGAAGCCTCAGGGCTATCGTGAGGTTGACTTCAATTATTCTATCTTTAACACTGGGTATACCTAGTTCTTTCCTCATATTAAGTACTTTAGTGCTCATGGGACATCCTAGGATAATTCTGAGGGCTTTATTTTGCATTTTCTCGAGCTTGTCAACGCCTTTCCCGTCACGAATGACCAGGTCTGGTGCGTGGTAATCTATCAGAGATCTTATATAGCCTAGGTACATTGTTTTAACAATTCTAATATTAGCACCATAGTGCGGGTTGTACCCCACTACACTTCTAAGAGGTCTCAGTCTGTCAGTACATTGGCGGGTTAGCTGTTGTATGGCAGGTAGGGTACAAGATGAGATTTGCCGCTACGGGCGATGCATTCTGTCAACGTGGTGACGCGGCCCTTCAAGGAGTCACGAATTGTGTCAAGGTGGTTGATGATATTTTACTTCATGACGAAGACTACTGTGCCCACCTCTCCCGAATATATGAAGTTCTCACCAGATGTCGAAAGTACGGGATTACCCTCAACGCTGACAAGTTTGTAGTCGCCGCACCATCAGTGAACTTCTGTGGGTACACTCTCTCAGCATCAGGGATCGCAGCTGACCCGGAGAAATTAAGTGGAATCAGGGATTTTCCAACCCCTACCAACCTGACAGACCTCCGTTCTTTTTTGGGTCTAGTCAATCAGCTGGCTGAATTTTCACCTGACATCTCCGCCGCAGCCCAGCCGTTACGCCCCCTGCTGAGCCCCAGGAGGACATTCCTGTGGACCCCAGATCATCAAGAGGCCTTCCAGCGAGTCAAGCAGGCCCTCTTAAGTCCACCTGTCCTCGCCTGTTACGACCCAGCCCTACCCACCGTCCTCCAGACTGACGCTTCCAGACTCTACGGCGTTGGTTACGCCCTTCTGCAGGACCATGGCGATGGACAACTCCGCTTAATTCAGTGTGGATCCCGGTTCCTGACGGACGCCGAGACCCGATATGCCACGATTGAGCTGGAGATGTTGGCTGTTGTCTGGGCGATGGCGAAGTGCCGCTTCTACCTGATAGGACTTCAGCACTTCACCCTCTTCACGGACCACCGCCCTCTTGTACCTATTATCAATCGCTACTCTTTGGATGCAGTAGAGAATCCTCGCCATCAACGTTTGAAAGCGAAGCTCTCGCCTTATCTCTTCACGGCTGTGTGGCGTGCAGGTAAGCTGCTGTGCATCCCGGATGCACTGTCCCGCGCCCCTGTCAGTCGCCCCACCCCAGAGGACAAGATGTTGTGTTCTACAGCTGCCGCATCCCTCAAGTCAGTAGTCTCATTGAAGGCCGTCTTCACATCAGAAGAGTCTACAGCACCGGATACAGACAAGACCCTTGAAGATCTCCGCACCGCAGCCCGGGCCGACCCTTCCTACATCCGGCTCGTCGACTGTGTGTCCCAGGGATTTCCATCTAACCGATAAGACCTTCATGAATCGCTACTCCCATACTGGAAGATACGCGAGGACCTCTATTGTGACGGAGACCTCGTCTTGTATGGTCCACGAGTAGTCATTCCTGCTGCCCTACGCTGCCGTACCTTGACCCGCCTTCACGACAGCCATCGAGGAGTGGAGGCCACCAAGCGACGGGCGAAGCAGACTCTATTTTGGCCCGGAATCGACGCGGACATTGCAAGTATCGTCCTTGCCTGTGAGCCGTGCCAGATTCTGCAACCCAGCCAGCAACAGGAACCTTTAATTTGCGACAATAACCCTTCAAGACCCTTCGAGTCTGTGTCGGCCGACTTCTTTGCAGTGGCAGGGAAGTCCTTCCTCGTCATTGCTGACCGATTGTCTGGATGGCCTGTTGTCGTCCCCTGTGGTAGTGATACAACGGCTACTGCTACCATCCGGAATTTCAGACATAACTTCAGAGAAGTTGGTGTTCCCCTCCGCCTCAGGACTGATGGAGGACCACTCTGGCACGGATACCCACTGTCACCCAGAAGGAACCCACGGTATTGACCCTCCTGAAGAGTCTGGCACAGATTTGACTCGTTAAATATTTGAGAGTCGTGTGCACTGCCAGCCCAGTTTACCACCAAACTAGTAATGGCAAGTGAAGCAGAACACACAGCCATCACATTGTAGGCAATGTAATCTTTGCGACAGCGTTAAAGCTCGGCATCATCACCGCCAGGTCCTCTGATGGGGATGACGGTACCATCAATGCAACCAATACAGCCTGGCATGTTCGCAATGACGGAGAACTCCTGCATGGCAGTAGTCTCCTCTTCTGGGGTAGGGAACCGAATGTATCGTGGTGCAATGGTGGTGATGGCAGGGGTAACCCTCTTGATTGATCGACAAATGCTTGCCTGTGATATATCTGCCGTGTCTCCAACAGTCAGCTGCAAATCACCTGTTACCAGGTAACGGAGTGCAACCAATAACTGCCGTCTTGGTGAGATCTACGGAGACCTAGAAAAGTATTTGTACAATTTAGTTTTAGATAAATTTTGGTGTGAAATTATACACTGTTTTCTTTATACACAGATAATGAATATATACCAGTCTCTTTAACATGGGCTGGTATTGCAGACTGTAGGGCTGCAATTGACATATAATTTTAAACAAAAAATTTAATAATTCTGCAAGATGACTACTGTACATATTTGGTCTGAACTGTTATGTTTAATAACCTCTCCTGTTTCTGGAAGCTGGAAGATGGTGTCCTAATTCTTATAACAAGGCTGTAACACACTGTTTTGATAGCCGATACCTCCGCACAAACTCGTCGTAGGTAAAAACCTTGAAAGGTATCCATCCACTGCCTAAATATGCGCTGCCGTCTATGGTTTCTGGCCACCCTCGCTAACTCCATGACATGGATGACATCCAAAACTTCTTGGACTTCATCCAAATATTCAACGAAATATTCCATGCTGAAAAAAAAAAAAAAAATTTATGCATTAGTAAGAAAATTAAACCTAACCTCCCCTTCCATATCTCAAACTTTTCTCAACCTCACCTACCTATTAAAAAAAAACTTGACCATAATGAAAACCATTAACCCCTCAACGAGAAGTAACCCTTTTACTATGAAGCAAGAGCTCTTTCTCCCCTAGACAAGTAAACTCATCTGGCATTAGTCAGAGTACCCAAAATACTACAGTGATAACCAAGGACTTTGCATTATACTAAAGGGGTTAACTGTAGATTTTAGGGGGCTTTTTATTTTTTTGGGTACTTTCCAAGTAAGTTTAATGAGAATCATGCATATGGTCACAGTTATGTTCACTTTAATATCATTTTTGGTATTTAGGGGGTTAATTACATCTAAAATCACAGCTAACCTAACCCAACTGGAAACTGACTTAACTATCATGAAATAAAGTATACAGTACTGTCTTTCATATTTTAAAGGTTGGATTAAGGACAAATTCACTTATGTTAATTTCTGGTAACAGTTAATTAGTCAAGTCTGACATATTTCTGTTGTCATCATTAGAATTTATTGAATTTATTGAAGATTCATAATTTCATTATCTTTGAATATCCAAGAATTGTAATAAAAAAACAATTAAAGGTAAAGGGAGTCTCTCCTCGACTTACGACGGTGTTCCGTCCCGATGATCAAGTCATAATACCTGAAATATTGTTATTAAATATTATCATCAATGACTTCTTTTGGTATTAAACAATACAATTTGGTGCTAATTTTTTCCTCTTACATAAAGTGGCTTTAGTGTATAGGGTGAAACATCTATCATGAAGTGATTGTCATTTGAACTTTACGGACTCTGAATTTGTAAAGAAAAAACTAATGTTTTTGATCTACTTATAATCAATTTGGTAAAATGAATGTTTTGGTCATCCACCTACTTGGCATTTGAAAAAACATAATTTCAATGTCACCAAACCTAACCTAACCAAACTTAACAAATATAACATAACCTGACTTAACTGGTAAAATTCGGTCAACTTAAAACCATTAAATTCGCTGGATGGCCAAAAGATAATGATATTATCAATTCCATTTACTTTGGAAGGACTCATTCATTTTTGTTGAAATCATGGACATACAAAGACCAATATATCTACATATGATTCTACCACTGTCAATGGCAAAGTTAATTAATATCACCACTCCAACTGTTGGCCCAAACAAGTCGTAAAGTAGTTCTTTCTTGTAATACATTGAGTCACTAAGGGAATACAAAAATAAAACATGAATTTAGGTCACTGAATTCATCTTATTAGTACCAAATTGTGGTTAAACTGATACACAAATGAAACATGCCTGGGAAGTACCTGGCACTAGTTACCTGGCATATTTGGACGTATTAAAATATGAAATTTATGCTACAAAGTATTTATACTAAGGAAATAATTATTTTGGTAGTGCTGGACTGTTATTAATTGCGCTCATTACGAAAATTGGGTCGATATTTATTCTGATAAAGGGCGTCATTCACCATCCCAGAGGAAGCTGTTCTCACCACTCTTCAAATAGACCATTTACGACTTTTTTTTAGTTTAATTTGATTTCAATATATTTCTACACATAAATTAGTTGTATTAGTTATCTTAAAGGCTTACCTATTATGATGGTTAGGCGAATTTGGAGGATATAAACGGCGATGAGACAAGTAGAGGCTGGCGGCATTGTTCGTACACAAACATGGAACGGTTTTAAAAAGAACAATACAATTCTGCATGTGCTGTTCTATATGGAGTATATCGTATAAAAAATATTATTCCTGTACCGATTTATACATTTTATGTGCATTCAAATCAATTTTTTTTCTTTTGGTTTCAAAAATAGTTCCATCGTACATATTTTTTTTTTGCCAAAAACGCTTCTTTCACAACAACCATGGGGCTACTACAGCATGGTATACACCACGGCTGATCTTGCAATTGCCCCGTAGTAACAACAAACGATGGTCGAGTACCACCATGGCCCATCTTGAAAAATCACATAATTTTTACTCCATTGTATTACGATCGCCGGGATACCACAGCGTGGTATACACCACTGCTGATTTTGTAATTGGCCCAGTGACCTGTGCCCGGGTGGGCTAATCCCCGTAAAAAAAAAATACTAAATCTATATATGGCATAAGATTCACCAAGCATTTCTTGATATCCAATATTGCTTGTTTGAGTTCATCAATCTCCTTACGGAGTTTTACTAGAATGTTAGGTGCTATAAGATTATTGCCACCGATACCTATGCCCTTCTGTGCTGCTGCATTACGTATTTTCATACAGTACGCTTTTCTCACACATTTACAGCACTTTGTGTCCCTGCAGCATCACTCCTTACAGCATCACCTTTATCCTCTTGATTACTGGACTGAGCTCGTGATTGCAATTGACGAACTTTCGGCTTTTTAGGACACATCCACGCGCTTGCATTGTGAGCCCCCCCACAATTATAGCATTTTGGATTTTCTCCTTCGCCTTAATTTTATCTCCACATACCCTAGATTCATGCATTTTTCCACAAAATCTACATCGAAAATCATTATGGCATTTCCACGCCATGTGCCCCCACTTGCAACACTTATAGCATATTACTGGAGATTCGTTTTACATACCTAGACAGCAACTCGTTTACAACCCAAACATCTCACAAAGACCTTTACTGGCGCTGAACCTTTGATTAGCGCAATTAGCTGCGGCTTAGGTACTAGAGCAGCTGCCCATCAAATTTAATTTCACGTCTCTTGGCCCCAAAATATCTATCGTCAGCAAACACATCCTCGGGGTCAAGGTAAACAGGATAATCAAAAAAGAATAATCTTACTACACTTCCCAATGGACTCCACAGGCTTTTCCATCACTACATTCTCAAAACCTTCTGTAGTTAAATATCAAACTGCTTCCTCATCTTCCACAGTAATATAAGAAATATGTTTACCTTCTTTAAAGAGCACTTGATACCCTTGATGGCGCTTAGTGAGTCTCATTGACCACTTTACCTTATCATGAAAATCCATGCCATTATTCTTGGCCTCCTTGAAGAATTACTGCCATCTAAACCATCAGTGGGGTTTATACGCATTGTACTGATCTTGGTTAGAGAATGACTCTCACCAGCAATTTTCTTTCGCTTATCCACTAAGTGGGAAATATTATCTTCACCTTAGGAGTGTCTATCTGGTCATTAATTAAGAAATACTCTAATGATGGAATAGAAAGGAGGCGAAGGAAAAGGCCGATTCGAACGAAGGAGCGTCCTGCGTGTTTTAAATGGGCATGACAACATCACGACATGGTAATCCAAAACTGGGCTATAGATGGAGTTGTACAGTCGTGAACAAAAGTTCGTCCCCTAAAGCAGCCATAGTGTGACTCTAAAACACCCGAGGTTCGAAAAACGAAGCAACAGAAGGAAGAGCTTTTTTGACCCAACAGATCTTGGACCATAGTGTGTGAGGGGGACAGGGATGGATATCGGGGAGACGGAGTGCTAGTAGGGGAAGGTTATGTGTGGGTGGTGAATGACAGAACGAAATACCTATATAGTGATAACGTAAGGAATATGATGATAATGGTACACACTATCAGGGATATTAAGAGTTCAATAACAATAATCGTAAATATTAGATTAAGAAAATATATAGGAGGTTGCAGCAATAACATTAGTATAGTTAGTAGTAGACATGATATTACTAGTTAATATTACTATTTGACATAATACTATTACCATAGCGCTATACGATTACTAATAGTAACGTATCTACATGTGATACGTTACAAAATATAATAACTAAGCAGGCTTCCGACTAAACCCTCTCTTTACCACTACGTCTCTCATTCCTCCTGGGTCTTTCTATGTCATATAGACATGTGTGCTTCTGTATTTGTGCAGTTGTAAGTTGTGTTATTAAGCTGGTTTCTCTTATACTCGGTACTATCATGCATTTTATAAAATAGGCTGCCCTCCACCCCTGTGTGAGGACCCAACGACCAGTTCGCGCTTTGCCCAGTGGTGGAGAATCATCTCTCGGCAATAACGTTAATACTTTTGATGTTCAACTGATTGATCTAAAGACATGTAAATAACTATTTATTTTGCCCGTTTGTTTCTATTGTTATTAAGTGCAGTTATTTCCCATTAATAAAACTAGATATTTGTTGAACAACATAATTCTAACAATGGTATTAGTAATTTTTATGTTTGCTTGTCACATATATTATAATCCTACGAAATGCATTATCAGTCATAATATACCGGGAGACCATACATTTGCTGACGTTTAAATTGTTATTTATCTGCAATATTTATTGTAAAACTGCCCTCATAAAATATAACTTTAAACATTCACTTTACGAAATTATTAAATATAAGGCACATTTTTAGTCAACAATATTAAGTATATATATTATTTTTACAACATTAGTTTTCATAGAATATGAAATATATACACAGTAAATTTGTAACAGTGTTTATTACTTCTCCCACATAGGCAGGCAACTTATTCACCGAGTTATTCAACAAGGACTCAGTTGTTGATGATTATTTACGGCTGAGCTTGTAACTATCACAGCTGTCGAGCTAGGTTAGCTGATGAATAAACAATTTTCACGCCTTGTCCTGTCAGCCGCGGTCTGATTGCGTAAGGGGACAGACGTGTGCCCACAGGTGCTCCTGTCCTCCCGATCATCACACAAAGGCCACTTCAGTCTCTACCTACCCCTTCGCCGGCAAGTGTTGCCAGCGATGGGGGTTGGGGGGTTGACGTAAACGCCCCAGAAGAGGCGTCCCCTTCATGGTTACAGACATTTCTGATACTGATAGTCATACTGCATCCCACACCCTGCAAGAGTCAGACCTCAGTGATAGTGACAGTAACAGTAATGTTTCTATGGGAAACACTTTCCGGAGTGGCAACACCAATGCTAAGGGCAGTGAGCTTCCCCCCACCACCCGCCCCTCTGCCAACCAACCAAGTAAGTTGAATATGCACTTCCCCAAGGACTCACTGAAAACCGTCCAGGAACGGTTTAATTGGGCAACAAAGTATTGGAGACAGCATGGTCTCACAGTTCAATTCAGAAAAGGTAAGAACCGTAAATTTATCAAGTGTCAGACACCTGAGGTCTATGAAATACTTAATACTGTTGGATTTGTTGGGGTTGTCCTCGTGGCTCCACCTGCTGACGCAGCGGAATGTTGCCACATCCTAGTTAAGCAATTCCCCCTATACGCTGAAGTCGAAGATGCTCGTAACTTTAATCCACGTACACTCAGTATGCGTCGACACTACCGAGGGAAGACCCCACAAGCAGCTGTCATAGTTAAATGGAAGGGGAGGGAGTGCCCAACCACTGTTGAGGCCCACCCAGTCCTCCCTCCACTGTATGCAGAACCAAATCACCCAGGGCCTGCTTTTTGTGTCATCTGCTCCCATTGGAGTCACATCTTCACCGCCTGCTGCCTACGTGATCTCCCAGATGTCGTTTCTGTTCACGTAACCATCACTCCTCCATCTGTGCCCAGAAAATCAAAGACCACCTCAATGGGGGTGGTGTGGGCTATGTTGTTGACCCCAGGTGTTGTAATTGTGGTGGCTGGCACAATGCTGACTCACGGCAATGCCCCAAACTTCCGCCTGTCCCAGGAGAAAAGCCTCTCCGAAGGATGCATCAACCTCAACCTCCCCCCCAGCCAACCGGGCCGCACTCCTCTGCGTCCCCTCCTCTGGCAATGCCATTTTCTACAACACCTGCCCCTGCCTGGCCTCATCTGGCTGCAACACAGCATCCCCGGCCGTCTCCTAGCTCAACTACTACTGGGCCTCCTCCCCGTCTCTACCCTGACCCTGACACTGTCAGGCCTTGTGCTCCCACCGGTGCCCCCCCCCCACCACAACCCCCCTCCGGTGATACGACACAGGTCATATCTCTCTTCCACGAATTGACCAACCGTATTGAAAAACTCTTTGATACACTCTGTACCGCCAGCTCCAACCTACACAGACTACCCCTGCCTTCATCCGCTACCCAGTCACCCCCTCTTCTGGTTTGACAGAAGGTGGTAGCCCCCCCCCTGTGTGTCCCTCTTGCTCCCGGCCTACTCCGCTGCCGCCTGGCATCACTGCTGGCGTAGCACCTACCGAGCCTGCCCCGGTGTGCCCTGATGCCTCCGTCTACCCACCGCAAGCCGCACCTGCTCATGGACCCGAGGGCACCACCCCCGGCTCCCCGTTCCACACCGGCATGCCGGCACCTGGGGCCCATCCACTCCAGTTCTCCACATCAATTGACCACCAAGAGGAGATGCTAATGGACTACGCATCTACGCCAAGAAGGATGTCCCCTACCAACCACTCGACGTCCCCCTTGAAGCCGACACTACCGACGTACACGCCATCACAATCACACTAAAAGGTATGTCCCTCAATACTGTCAATGCCTATGGCCTGGCACTTGACATTATTAGGCAGATATATTATACCGGGAATTTTCCCCCCCACAAACTCATCATTCTGTCAGTTTATGTAACTTGCTAACAAAACCCATGACCCTTCAGGCTTTTACGCCCTTAATGCATGGGCCCATAAAGGCAAGCATGAACTACGCTTGCTTCCTAGTTGGGCGCTGTAAATGCTTTTGTGCTTCACCTTTCACAGGATGTGAGGGGGTGCCCAATAAACTAGCCCCCTTAGGGGTAATTAATCAATCCTTGTTATATCCTCTCCCACGCTTCGTCCTCTACTCTCTGACGCCTGGAAGAGGAGACACGCTCGGAGAGTGTATCAGATCACTACCACTTTCGCAGGGGTGAACACGCAACTTAAGTGTTCTCTCAAAGCGTATTCTTAACACTTCCCTGGGGAGAATTCATATTTTATTCTCTCAAGAGTCTAGATATACTCGTATATCTGTGTATATAACTGCTTCAACAATAAAATAAAAACCAGCAAGAAGTGTAATCATCAAGCCCTGCCACTTAAAATGTTCCAGAACTGATTTAAAACAATAAATGTGATACCAAAACCGTAATCACAAATTTAAGGAATACACAAAATTTCTTAGTAGGAAGTCTAAATCTTCCTCTGCGTCGATGATCTTACGGAGATGCCTGGGAATAGAGTTGATCTTGTTAAGGCACAATTCTGGTCGGCGGCGGATGCTCTCCCACACCTATTCCCCTGCTTGGCGGGTGCGCTGCTCCCTAACATCCCACTCCAGACACATGTGATTCAAAGGTGTTTAATTGGGTTAAGGTCACATCCTTTCGAAGGCCGGTCCAGGACCTGAACTTCCGGGTGATTCTAAAGCCAGTTCCATACTAAATGGCTAGTATGAATTGGACCCTTGCCATAGACCAGCATGAGTGTGTCGGGAGCAGGAATTGTCATAGTCCGGATTGTCGGAATCAACACATCTTGAGCATTACATTCTCTGAACGCTGGCCATACTGGTCGGACATGTCAACCTTGTGCTCTGCAACAACATTGCTAATTTTCACTGGCTGCCTAAGCTTTGCACCATGCCTGGGGCAAGTATGGGCAAACACTTTTGAAGGCTTTAGCTAGAAAAGAAAATATTGCACTACTGAACGGCATAGACGACGACCTACGGCTTTCATGTAGCTAATCGGAAGCAGATGATCCACGCCCAACAACAATGGAGGTGACAGACAGTTTTCAAGAGATGATTATTAAGAAAGAAAGGAGGAGTCGGCGGTGAAGAAAAGTGAAGGAAGTGATAGTGATGAGATCATGAATGATAGGAAGAAAAGAACGACACACACAGAAGAAAGCAGAAGGAATTCAACTGGGAATAAATCACAGCAGGTTAGTCGAATGGACCATCGTGAAAAGTACCAATGTGCCGAGCAACCCGAGTGGTAGAAACAGCTCAGGTAGGAGAAGGTTGAGCTTTCTAAGTGATTTACGCTGTGGGCTGCCACGCTGGGAAGAGAGCATAAAAAGTTTGAACCCCTGCTTAATTAAGGAAGATCATAACAATTTTTATCTGACTGTATCTGGAGATGAAGTGGTAAAGTTTTTGACGACGACATGATTTAAGGAGATGAAAATGACGATGCCTCAGGACGCAGAGCACCACACCAAGGTGATAGTCTTCATGTACACAGTTATACTGGATCCTGATTGTCTTCTTGTTTTCTTGACGATACAAGATTCGTATGGGCAAAGCGACACTAAATCCGTGGTGAGAAGAAGAACCAAGTGGTAGGCTTGATGAAGGGTATAGTAGAATTGCAAAGTTTATTGAACTACCTGTTCTCTGTTACAAGTGCAGCAGGTGGGGCCATATGGCCTGGAAATGTCAAAGTGAATGTCGGTGTCATTATTGTGGGAAAATCGTAATTCAGTTGAGTGTGAAAATAAAATAAAGTATGCCAAGTAGTTTTCTAAGAGAATAAGGAAAAGCTTAATTTTTTTCTTCTGAAATTTGATTGTCATTTATTCGAACAGAGAATTTTCTGCAATATAATTTTAACTCTATGCAATTTTAATGAAACACTAGGCGCTTTTTAGTTATTTGCCGAAAACCTTGCGCAAGTATAATTTTTTTCACTACACGCGAAAAGTTTCCCCGAATTCAGACGTGGATTACACAAAAACTGTAACACCTATGGGAAAAATGAATAGAGACAATCGTGTTTAAAAAAAAAATTTCAGAAAATGCTAAAAAGTAATTGGAAACCACTTTTCGGGGCGTTTGGGGCCAAAAAAGGAAAGATGCTCCCCCGGACGAAGGAGCTCTTTTGATCTTGATTTCTATAGCCTTCAGGAGTATGTATGCAAATTTTCATCGTAATATAAATTGTTTCCACCATTTACCTATTTTCGAGCTAATTTGCCTGGACTAGTCGGAAGCCATAACCTAGGCTAGCAGCAGAGATCAAAACTAAGCACGAGGGTTCCCTATATTACGCCATGAGTAACTGCTATCCACTAATTTTCATCGTGCTTGTCGAGGGTTCAAATTACAAATGAGAGCTTTATATAATTATTAATTGGTGTCGGGTTCATTTTAAAGCAGTTGTTGCGCATGCTCTAACTGTATTTATTTGATGCACATGGGCTGTCTGTATCGCGAGCCACAGGGCTAGTTAGTGTAGTATGGCTGGTCACTTGGCTCCTCAGCTCTAGCCAACATGGTCATCCCGCTTTCTCTTTTTATTCATGTGAGGGGGCTTTGACTGGTATAACTGCTCAGCCGGTCTCCCCCCTTCCTTGTTCCACCTCATCACTCTGTCCGCGGTGCCTGCTCTGTCATTCGAGAGGCAGCATACTGCTAGTGGAAGCGTCGCCCTTGATGAGCGTGTATATAGATTCTGTAATTCCATGCACTCCACCATCTGTAGTGGACGTGCTGCTCGAAAGGGCATCCACGCTCCATCTGTAGTGGCCATGTTGCCTGGATATTATATCCATGCTCTCACCACCCACCCATCATTGTGTCAGCCCTTCAGCCGTACAGCTACATCATATCTATTATGTCAATATTTCGATTAGTTTTCCTTCGCTTTGAATGGTACTTGATTATCATTATTGCTATGACCATTGTTTATACTGGAAACATTAATGCTATTTTTACCACAGTTTTTACATCATTAGTTTATAATTTTATCCGTGAAGAATGTAAGGAGGTTCCATCCGACAATAATATTAAAAAGAAAATGAGAGTTCTAACAACAAACCCCTGACACTGCTCATGACAATCTTTATGGTATTATTAATGTTACCAGCATAGTAAAAAAAATATATAAAGTTTAGAAAGGATTTTTTTAAGTTTTCTAACGACAAACCCTTTTTAAGGAATATGATTACCAAAAACCCTTTGCAGAAAAAAAGGATATATTATAATTATCTCAAAAAATACCTTACACTACAAAGGGTATATTATAATATACTCATTTTGCTTGTTTTGAATATATTCAAAACAAGCAAAATGAGTTTGTTGGTAACAGAAACTTCTGTTTCCATCTACACCCAAAGACTGTCAGTTATTTACAAGCTGATCATGAGCGTGCATCGTGTATAAACATCACCACGCCGTGTTGTTTTGTTGGCTGACTCGCTGTGCGCCAACAGTCGGCCATTCCAGTGTGGCCAATATAAGAGGCCAAATATTTAATGTTTGGTTGTTGCTACTATATTTTATTTTTGCAACCTTCTTGGTTATATCTACTTTAATGTCTTTATTTTCTTATTCATTTTCTCAAAGTACTTACTGTATTTCTTTCAGTGTCTCTTACTTATTTGTTTATTTCCTCTTACTTACCTGTATTCTCAAATGTATTTTGTTATAATCTGTTCTGTGGATTAACCTGGGAGAACCACAGCCTTTTCTATTCTTGCACACTCCTGTAATTACTGTACTTACATCTCAGAGCTGCCAGCACCCAGGCTTTATCTTTAGAATATAACAAGTGATCGCGGGCACCTTCGTGCCCAGTGAAAGTTTGAATGCTCGTGCTTGGCTAGCGTACATTGAATGAGGGTGCGCCAAGTCCGTAGACTTGCATCGTTTTCCATCGTAAATAAAATGGTTAATTAATGCCTTCCTAAAGAAACCATCGACATGGGACCAGGTTTGTTCCACTCTACGATTTTTTTGCGATTTTTCCACCAAGTTTGATGAAAAACGATTGTGCCGTTTCGGCTGCCCAGAACAGACAGACAGACAGACAGACAAACACACGCCTAGTCCTATAGTATATTAGATATCCACAATGAAGCGCTCAATTAAATTAGCAGCTTGGTAGACACGAGAGGTTAGGCACGTGTGTTATCCAGTGTATTTTCATGGATGACCATTGTTAGAAGGAATGAGCGGTGATACACACACTATACTCAATCATTATTTATGAAATGCAAATTTGAATATTTTGCCACTTTGAACCTTCACTCAGAACAACAAAACTTGGGTTAAATTTCTGATTACTTTACTGTAACACTTAGACAAACTAGAAGTGACAAATAGGTATTACTTTATAAATATCAAAAATAGATCTTCAGATATCATTTACAACACTCAGTAATTATACCATCTTTGGGGTATTATTATACAACAGAGAAAGTAGAGTGATGGTCACTCTAGCACCTATCACCACACAGTGAGGTTATTACCATGTTATTCGTTAATTAACACAAATGGAAACTTACATCAGCCCATATCAGCTGTGAGTACAGCTGGTTCACTCACATACATAACCAACACTAATACTGGTGACGTGACAGTTCGACCTGGGACAGTTATCTTTACGATAATCCATCCACAATAACCCATACAAAAATATTAGCACATACAGTCACAATGAGTTCACTAGGCTTATACCACTGGTGTGCATATTGGTATTAAAAAAAATTTCCGGTCGGCTATACTCTGAGGCAGCAGCAGTGCTCATACTCGAGAGCGAATTCCTGAACCTGCACTCTCGTTCCCTAGAGTGTCCTTCAGTCGGACATTAATCTCGCTGTATTAAAGACATGCTGCATCGGATATCTTGTCTGCAGGTGGCTACCGATCCTCAGCAATGGCAAAAACACATACGGTGCCTGTTAGGCGGGGGAGCAGCAATTAGAATGAAGCTTTTATCCCCTGTGCCCCAGTTTAAATACGCAAGAGTGCCACCCTTGGGACATCACTCACATATTCATTGGACTCAGTTATAGCACATATTGGGCTATGAGAATCAGGTTATGAGTTGACATCAATTACTTAAGGCTAATGCATACACTCTAATCAATGTTTGAGTTTACAATGTATTAAGTAAATTGCAAACAGTGTGTAGAATGGTACTCACACTTTATGCTGAATAGGAGTAAACACAACAGAGGCTTACTGATGTCCGGCCGTTACATTTAAGAGCAGTGACCAGTTGACAGGTTTCTCTCAAATGATAAATGAGATTCTTAAACACAAAGCTGACAATAATTTCAATACAGTCATCATACTGTGGAATGCTCTGCCTTCTTCTGTGTTTCCATACTCTTGCAATGTCTCACTTTAAAAAGCTTGTTTTTCGGCATCTTCGTAGTGTACAGTAGATTAATTTGGTCTTTTCCCCTTCTACTTTGAATTTCTTTTTACTCTTATTTTTTTAACCCCCCAGCCCCTGCTGTGGGTCGATGACCTGTGCTCGGGTGGGCTATTCCCTGTAAAAAAAAAAAATAATAATAAAATAAATAAATAAATAAATAAATAAAAAACTATCTAATGTCTGTGAATGAAAGCAAAATGCCTTGAGTGGCGAGTAAAAATCTTGTTACGTCCCATATGGCAGAAAAGGGATTCTCACCTCTATTGCAAACGCTAACAATCAACATACTTGACAATTTCACTGCAAGTAAATATAATTGAAGCTTTCAACATCACTCTCAATGGATCTTGAATGTTTCTGCTATAGGTAAGTATATACATTTTGCAGCTACACATATACATTACATCGTAAATTGAAATTTACGTACAGTACATATCATGCTGGCACGTCAGGTAATATATATATATTTTTTTTTACGGTGATTAGCCCACCCGGGCACAGGTCACTGACGCACATCTGGGCCTGGGAGGCGAAAATGTAATAAAAATAACAATAATAATAACAACAACACTGATAATAATAATAATAATAATAATAATAATAATAATAATAATAATAATAATAATAATAATAATAATAATAATAATAATAATAATAATAATAATAATAATAATAATAATAATGATAATAATAATAACAATAATAATAATAATAATAATAATAATAATAGTAATAATAAAGAACCATAAAGAAAAAAAAATTTATTTAAAAGATCAATAGTGAGAAATGATATATGTATGTTCTGTTCTCAAAGTAAGAGAAACAATTGAGACCCTGCAATTGTGTGTAAATGAGGCAGATAGTCAGATCAGCAACCTGGGACTTGGTCACAGTTTTGTGATGTCATATGGTATAATGGGTCAGCTTTTGCCATTACCTTGGGTAGCATAAGAAAGGTCATAACTACATGTTTTAGTGACTATGGAGATTTCAAAACCCCTTCAACCCCCACCTATAACACTTCACTCCATACTTTTTGTTATGGGACAATCTTGTCTTGGTGTTATTATAATGTTCCACAACATGAAAACACAAAGGAAGATAAACGGGGAACGGGAATATTCATACAGTAATACTCTATAAACTGATATAATATATTAAATACTAAAACAGATTTACACTTTATACACAGAAAGGTGAAAATGAAAGTACATCAACTATAGCTGAGAACTAGCACATGGAATAAGTGTTATGTATCACAATACACACTATAATTATATTCCTATTTTATATGAACAAAGTAAACTCAGCTGTGAGGTGACCACTCAGTAGCACAAAAACAAAATGCTCAGAGACACCGGATACCCGTACACAACGCAGGGCAGAGCCGGTCAGAACAACAGCATGTCAAGAAGCCAGGGGAGTGAGTCAGTGACAGCCATTGGTAGACCTACCAACTAACCTCACAGCGTTGTTTACTGGACGGCGGGTAGTTGTTCATCCAATGCCCCCAACACACAAACAAGCACCAAAGCAGTTCAACATTCAGCTCTGATGCTTCATTTCTCAATAACGACTGGGAAAGGATGTAATTGTTTCGTTTAATAAATTCACCAAACAATTTACGCTATCAAGTTTTACATTATTTTGCATAATACTGTATGCAAACGCCTTAGTTAAGGACGTTCAGGTGACGGGCAAGTCGAAACAGAATGATTAAAACCCGCCTTTTGATGCATTCAACATTTATTGATGTGGTCAAAACCTGCAGAGGAGAAGGCGTCATCAATATTACATGGTGATCCATCTGATACATAATTAGAAAGTCTCACACAGTTTTATCTTGATTGCAATTTATTAAACATAGTGACATTACACAAAGTTCATAACTCTATTAATCTTAGTTACACTTCATTCCGCTTTGTCTTATTGCTCCAGATAAGGCAGAAACGTGTAGGTGTCATTAGTCAACAATATTCCATTACTGAGGGGTAGGTCATCACTTAGGTGGCCCAGAGTTAGCGTTCCCCGGTCACAATTATAAGATCGTGGGTTCGAATCCTGATGGGGTGAGGTGTTGATTATATGTAGAAGTCTGCGTGCTTTATTGGGCTAATGAAATATATATGGATCCTCGTGTTTTGAAGCCGGATTTGGTAAAACGCTACTCTGATGACCAAAGCGGCACTGGTGGTCCCCATTAGAGGTTCACGGAGCCATAAGCTCGTTGAACAGGCTTTGTGTGAAATATAACAGAGTCTAGGAGTGCTTTTAGTGTCCTGGTGGCCCAGAGGTAGCGTTCCCCGGTCACAATTATAAGATTGTGGGTTCGAATCCTGATGGGGTGAGGTGTTGATTATATGTAGAAGTCCGCGTGCTTTATTGGGTTAATGAAATATATATGGATCCTCTTGTTTCGAAGCCGGATTTGGTAAAACGTTGCTCTGATCACCTAAGTGGCACGGGTGGTCCCGATTAGAGGTTCACGGCGTCATAAGCTCGTTGAACAGGCTTTGTGTGAAATATAACAGAGTCTAGGACTGCTTTAAGTGTCCTGGGGGCCCAGAGGTAACGTTCTCCGGTCACGATTATAAGATCGTGGGTTCAAATCTTGGTTGGGTTAGGTGTTGATTATGTGTAGAAGTCCGTGTGCTTTATTGAGCTAATGAAATATATATATATATATATATATATATATATATATATATATATATATATATATATATATATATATATATATATATATATATATATATATATATATATATACAGTATATATGAATAACACGCAAGAATATGAAGTCGCCACCAATCATGTTTTTCTTTGTGTTAGTAATCACTGAAGCGTAATGTAGTCCAAAAACTGAGAAGTTGCGCTAGCTCGAATTCACTTACTTTGACCCAGTGTTTAAAAACTGGATCAACATATCTTCGACGGGTTTCTCAAATGATCCACAATAGTGATGTACTTCACTGAAAACCACGTTCTTTGTAAAAGCAACATGCAGCACAGCCAACCTGGTGTGACTTTTTTTTAAGGGTGTCATAGTGATTATAGTATGTAAGCAGAAAAAATCTATATTTCAAAACTTACGAGGCAAACATATACAGTAACAAAATTATTCTCTACAAACAAAATGTATTCAGTTAATCACAAAATTAATGTTCTTTGAATTAATAGGATACAAAACTGTAATTATTTCTAGCCAGAATAGAAATACAATATGATCCTTGAACACACACTAGTCACTTGATTCTGATACAAGCTAAGGAAAGCCAGTGTAGACTTTAGAGCGGTTATGA